>NC_053403.1:20812447-20984947 GCF_016859285.1 Xiphias gladius | reverse complement strand
AAAACTTAAATAGCACATTGAAATAAGTAGTCAGACCCTTTACTCAATACTTAGTTGAAGCATCTTTGACGGCGATTACAGCCTCGAGTCTTCTTGGGTATGAGATTTGGGTACAGAATTTTCTGCCATTCTTCTCTGAAAAGAATCTCAACCTTTGTCAGGTTGGATGTGAACTGTCGATGGAAAGCCATTTTCATCTCTTTCCAGAGAGGTTGGATTGGGTTCAAGTCAAGGGTACTGGCTGGCTCACTTAAGAACATTCACAAACATGTCCCTAAGCCACTCCTGTGTCTTCTTGGCTGTGTCCTCAGGGTCATTCTCATGTTGGAATGTGAACCTTCAGCCCAGTCTGAGGTCCTGAGTGCTCTGGACCAGGTTTTCATTAAGGATATCTCTGTACTTTGCTCAGTTTCCCTCAACCCTGGGCAGTCTCCTTGTCATTGCCACTGAAAAACACCCCCACATCATGATGCTTCAGACATTGGGATGGTATTGGGCAAATGATGAGCAGTGTCTGGTTTCTCTTGGGAACCTTCAATGTAGCAGAAATTTTTTTGTAGCCTTCCCCAGATCTGTGCCTTGACACTATCCTGTCTCTGACCTCTGCAGGGAATTCCTTTGACCTCTTGGCTTGGTTTTTGCTCTGATATGTAATGTCAGCTGTGAAACCTTATATAGATCAGTGTGTGCCCTCCCAAATCACATCAAATCAATTTAATTTACCACAGGTGGACTCCAATCAAAGTGTAGTAACATCTCATAGGAAATCAAGGGGAAATGGTAGACACCTGATCTAAATTTCAAATGTCATACCAACTACAAATGTCTGAATACTTATGTCAATGGGATATCTCAGTTTTTCCTTTTTTGATGAATATGGAAAAATGTCTAAAATTTTGTTTTCACTTTATCATTGTGGTGTATTGAGTGTTGATTGATGAGGGAAAATAAATAATTTAAACAATTTTAGCATAAGGCTGCAACATAACATAACTTGAAAAAGGTGAAGGGGTCTGAATACTTTCTGAATTCACTGTAAATCATACAGATATGAGAGTGTGCAGATACCGTTACTATCATGTCACAGTGTTAAGCCCAGTTTACCAACCTGGCTCACAATGGTTACATAGCAATTAAGAAAAATACACCTCTGGAGTCAAATCCATGTGCAGCTCAGACAAGTTAAGCACATAAAGCCTTTATTAAATGTCCACAAAAAAGTCAGCAGATTTTCAAATATTAACTTCAACAGAAAGCCATTATTAAGAGACAGAATAATAGTAGATGAAAATAGGTGTATTAACATTATAAAAATGTGTGGTTAAAAATGAGCACAAGTTTATAAAGATTTATAGTGGCGAGTGCAGTGTTCAAGCCTGAAAATGTAGCTACTATACCTTCTTGCGCTTCTGCTTGGCACTGGATGATATATGCATCCATCACTCTGGACTCCAGGTCTCGGCCCTTTTCAGCTGGTGTGATGAGGCGAGGGATGTGAACCTCCTGTAGGAAACGTGCCAGAAATGTTGTTGTTTTTTTTAAAAAAGCATCTTTTAATTTATTCATTTACTATTAATCTATGCAATCATTTGCTTCTGCTTTGCATTTAAGAGACTGTATTAGTCTGATTGAGGATTGTGTGCTGCAGGGGAAGTAAAGTAACAGGATGTACTGTTGTTTCATGGTGTTTGGCAAAATCCCCTTGTTATAACTTTTTACACTTTGGACCAATACGTTGTTTACAAAATGGCATGTGACTGTTGTGGTCACCAGGAGAGATTAATAAAATTTACTTTATTTAGTGTTAACTGTGAGGAATTTTCTGGGAAAGTGCTTTCCTTTAATTCTTTAGCCAGTGGTGGATATACAGTAAATTGGTTGGTGATAATCTCCAATAATAGAAAATTATCAATCAAATGAAATTCAGAGGCCTAATTATTCAAACAGTGTTAACAGTGTATTAAGTTCTTATGTAAAGTATATCAAACAAATAATACAAATCTGTAAGAAACTAAGACTGGGGAAGAATTCGGATCACAGCACCAAAATATGTAAGTCCCACATTTCTGTAATAATTTAGGGAGAAAACTCGTCCATCGATGTACCTCACCTTGAGGTTTTTGAATATTCCAGCAGCAACCTTCAGGCTTCGGTGAACATCTTTTGCTTCAGGCTCTGTTATACTATTGATCACGCAAACATGACGGTAATAAATATATAATATAGTAACAAAGAAATGTGCAATTATAAAATCTTGGATTAGTTAATATACGACTGATGTAAATATAAATAAATTCAAAAACATAGAAAAAATAACTACATACTTTTCTTTTCCTGCTAGTCTCGAGGCAAACTTAGTGTACCAGATGGCTACATTGAAGGCCATGGAGACCACTTCAAAGACCGCATCCTGCTGGGTACTGGCAGGAGAGCAAGGAGAGACGATTGGTTATACAGATTTATACACTCAGTGTCCACTTTATTAGGTACACCTGTACAGCCTCAATACAACTGTTCTGCCATAAGTTTCACTTTAATGATTTTTCATTTTTTTTTACACTGTCATACAGGTATTAACTGAATTACACATTTCAGTATTGAGGTAATAATTAGTGGGGGTTTTGCCAGCACTAACTATGTAAGTATATAGCTACAACATTGCCAGCACTGAAAATTAGCACCTACAAAACAAAGGTTCACTGTGGCTGTAGCCTATGACTAATTTTGAGAAGTGAACAATTCTGCTCAGTATTCTTAAATTTAGAATTCCTTAACCTTCCATCACCCTCTGTAAAGAGATATAATACTTTGTTTAGAACAATGGTAACTAGCTCTTAACTACAGCATCACTCCATCAATCAAATATGAAGACATTTCTTGTACGTGATGGGTCCTTCCACCTACTATTGGACTGGCAGTACACATTCTTATCTCTCTACCTTGGTGTGTTTCCTTGTAAGGTATCAGTCCACTTGAAGTTCTGAATGAACCTCATCTTGTTCTCCTGTGTAGTTCCATCCAAGGATAAGATAAAGCCTATCGTATGTTAAACCAATATTTAAAAAAGAGAAACAGCTGGTTAGATGCAAAGCAGAATAAAAAATAAAAAAATAAATGCAGTGTCAGAAGGCAAACAAAGAGAAACACAATATATTATAATAAAACTGTTAAAATACATGAATTGTGTTGGTCTAATAAATGTTCACGATATAAGATTGCAGTTACTTTTTTCAGTCATTGTGTTTTTAGGCAATGACTTCCCAAGACCATGCTCATTAAGTGTACAAATGTGAATTATTGGCATATTAAGTGGCTTTTAACCCTTTAACATCTAGTTTTCCCCTTAAGTATCTTAAAGATTGGAAAAATATTTTATGACAATATCATAAAAAGTGTTGTCTCTCTATTTGCTTGTTGGCAATGTGATGTTTATACTGAGTGAAATGTTCAAAATGAAGACTCGATGTTTTTATGGCTGCATTGTTCCACCAAATTTCTTGTAGATCATTTGACACACATTTCTTCAAAATTCAGCCTGACCCATTTGGTATCTTGGGAAACTTTGGGATCTGTAGTAGAATTAAAATAAAGTTCTGTTGGTTTGAAAAATGTTTTTGACTGAACAGCATGAGTTTATACTGACTGACACACCGACAATTAACGCTGCATATTCAGTGAACACCGTTGCTGAAATTTCACACGGTACATTAATATTCACAACAAAGTGTAACCCTCAACCTGTGCTTTCTACTGTGCGCAGCTGAATGAGGTTAGTATGAAACGAAGGGAACCCTACCACACGCCCACAAACAAATACATGCACACACAATGATGTCACCGTTTAGCAGTCCAACAATGGTTTTTCGCGTGCATATACAGAAGTTGGCCACTTCTCTTGGGAGAAGCGACTTATGGCAACAAGGGACAACTACCTACCTCTCCTAATGGAAAGTCTTTTACTTGACTAACTACTTTGGCAAAAGTAGTAGAAATATAACATAAGTACCAGAAGCGACATTTTAGAATATCCATGTCGAAGTGATTGTTACAAGCCAAGCCAAGCTAATTGGTTACTAGTTAATCCTGTTATGCTACGCATTAACACAGTTGAACAGCCTATTCTGTACACTGACATTATGAGTGCATATTTCGCATGAATTACTCAGGTTGGGCATCTTATTAAACGGATAGTAAAGTGTACCGAACAACTGATGTCTGTGGGGAATACTACCAAACCTTGTGCAAACGTTGCACCTTTGTGAGGTTGGCACCCTATGTGATCAGGATAGGAATAAAAGTATTTCAATTCCTTTATGCAGGCCTGAGCACACAAAATAAAAGTTTGTCTTGTAGCATTTTTGACAAAATAAAAATTAAATTGTAAGCACTTAAATAACGCCCAAATGACTCCTAAGTGGTCTCATTGGTTTGTACGTCATTTTTGGACATTTGAGCAAAACAAACATCTGTGCTTCATTATATCTCAAGTCATCAAAATTTATTTATCTGGCGTGTAATGCTCATAACTTGAGAATTAATAATAATGATATGCTTACACAAATGTGCACAAATAATGTGCAAATGAATAAGTCACCACTTTGGAGTCATTTGGATGTAAATGGGGTGCTGAGGCCTTTGTTTAAAAATGTAATGTTTCATTTCTCAAAAACAGTGAGAGCACAAATTTTTATTTTACGTGCACAAACGTGCACAAACTATGCACAAACCAATCAAAATGGTTTTAATAATATCCTGATCATATGGGAAGCCAACTTCAGAGACGTACAAACTTAAACTAACTTTTACCTGTACACTAATCTTGTTAGTCAAATTATATTCAAATTTTCAGATGAGTCTGACAGACTGGCTCATTAAGTTTATATTATCTATTTCTGTTTATTTTCAGTAATAATGCAAGTTATTTTCTGGGTTGAGGCATTTCATTCTTTGCAATTTATTACTTAAGCTATCTGAGCTTCCAGAACCCATCAAGTGTGAAACGCTCCCAGTATATTAACACACACGACAAGGTGAACATGAATAATAATTATATTTATAAAGATTCTAGCATTGTTTTAAGCTACATCTCCACCAACATACATAAATACGGGTTCGGTGTTGCACACTCGTGGGCAGGCACACAAAAGCACCACTGTCGACAAAAAAACCCTGGGGAATGATTGATGGTAATTTAAACCCTGACAACACAAAGAGAAGAACAGATTAATTTGCTGAAGCGTAAACATACCTTGTAAGAGGGACAAGTATGCATCTGTGGCATTTTTCATCATCTCAGGGTTACATGTGACATCAGTGAACATCTCCAGCAGTCTCGCCCTGGTTGTCCTTAGGTCACTGAATGTGTCAACAAATAGCTATCAACTGCTGCTCTAAATTATACTGATCATTACCATATTCAGACTGATTATATCCAACAAGGCATTGTCATCTTGTAAATCAAAAAATTTACAGTGATCATATGATTGCGACAGCAGCATCCCATTAGTGAGGTCATTACATCATGATGAGAAAAAAGGTAAGAAGACCAGACAAAAACAATGTAACATTTCTGTACATGATCATTTTCATAGCCACAGTCCATTCTAATAACACTGTTCATAGTGTATTAAGTAGAGACAAAACATACTTGCATGTCTTATTGGCAGCGGGGCTCCCTGCCACTCCATAAAAGTTAAAAGACACAGGCGCTGTTGCCTTCAATGGGTTTCTGTGAAACCAGTGTGCCATCCTGTGTGTGAGGACGCACCTAAAGAGGGTGAAAGACACAGTATGACAGGCAGTTAATGAATAAGTTATATTTCTGGTGTTAACAAACATTGGATACAGTGGAATGGACGGGCTCCCGAATACATTTTAGTGAGGTATTCATTAAGTAGCCATCATTTACTAGCTAGCTAATGTGTCATTTTGGCTAGCGTCATTTCAATGATACGGTCGCTAAAACTCGCTGGTGGCCGTGTTATCTAACTCACAAGACACTCGTAGCCCCTTCCCAAAGTTGCTGAAAAACTGATACAAAGCCTCTGACGTTACTTTGGGCAGTCATGAATGGTGTTTTAATAATTGTTTGTCTGTTGTAGACAAAAGTCCATTACGTAAGCTTTGGAGAGCAACAGCTAATGGCTAACACTGGCTACATCTACAGATGTAAACATGATTAACTGAAGCGATAAGACAACTGACTTTTTAAACAGCTAAATAAATTGACTAAAATCGTTTAATTATAGGGTACTTTAACGTTTACCTTTTGTTACGGCGTTGAAGATTTGAAGTTTTATAGTCCTTATGGGAAGTCTGACACTGAGAACTTTCTTCCGGAAATAAACACGGAGCAGAAGCTGACCAATGAAAGCACATGCTACGGTCACATGATGTGTGTCCAGAAAGTACCTCAGATCACCCATCAGCTTCTCTTTTGTTTTAGAGTTTGTTAACAGCTCAAAAGGCCCTAAACGCACCGTGATATAAATATTTTTAACAGCTGTCTGATGAGTCACTGATATTCTGTCTGGATTGAGCTCATAAACACAATAAAGGCCTCGGAGACCAAGGAAGACTAAAGTGGATGATTGCAAAATTCTTTCCCTGGTGAAGAAAAACCCTTCCCAACATCTATCCAGGTCAAGAACACTTTCGAGGAGGTAGGAGTATCATCTACAATCAAGAGACGCCTTCATTAATGTTAATACAGAAGGTTTACTACAAGGTGGAAACCACTGGTAACACTCGAGAACAGAAAGGCCAGAATGGACTTTGCCAGAAAACATCTAAAAAGCCCTGCCCAGCTCTGGAACAACATTCTTTGGACAGATCAAACAGAGATGAACTTGTACCAGAATTATGGGAAGAGAACACTATTAAGCAGGAAAGGAACGGCTTATGATCCAAAGCATACCGCATCATCTGTCAAACATGGTGGAAGCAGTGTTATTGCATGGGCATGTATGGCTGCCAATTGAACTGTTTCACTGGTGTTTGTTGATGATGTGACTGCTGATACTTCTATCAAGATGAATTCTGAAGTGTATAGGGCTATACTAACTGCTCAGATTCATCCAAATGCTGCAAAACTGATAGGACAGTGCTTCATAATACAGATGGATAATGACCCAAAATATACTGCAAAAGCAACCCAAGAGCTTCTAAAGGCAAAGAAACAGAATATTCTTCAATGGCTAAGTCAGTCACCTGACCTCAACCCAATTGAGCATGCGTTTCACTTCCTGGAGACAAAAGTGAAGGCAGAAAGACCCAAACACAAGCAGCAACTGAAGGTGGCTGCAGTAAAGGCCTGGCAAAGCGTCTCATGGGAGGAAAGTCAGCATTTGGTGATGTCCAGGGGTTCCAGACTTCAGGCAGTCATTGACGGCAAAGGATTGTCATCCAAGTATTAAAAATAATCCTGATATTTATAATTAGGTTGGTTTGTCCAATTCCCTGAAAATGAGGGATTATGTATAAAAATGGCTATAATTCCTAAACGGTTAATGAAATATTTTTGTTATACCCCTTGAATTGAAGCTAAAAGTCTAGATTTCAGTCACATCTTGGTGGCTTTGTTTCAAATCCATTGTGGTGGTGTACAGAGGCAAAATTACAAAAATTGTGTCCCTGTCTAAATACTGATGAACCTATCTGTAACTATGTAATTTGGTACTGTTGTCATTGTTATTTGAGTTTAGTTATGTTGAGCTCATTAGCAGTTGCTGACTTTAAGAAAAATGTCCTTGAAAGAACTGTTAATGGATGGTTGAACATACATTTTCATATGTTCAGTTAACCTGCTGTGTAATGACTAAAAGACTCAGAGTAGCTATTAAACACATCATTAAACACGGTCTCAATTAGAACCAAATTATACAGTTATTTCCAGGAAACCTGAATAGTGTTACCAGTTATTTTTTCATCAGTGACTAGACAAACATTCAACTTCTTTTATTTTCCCATTTGGCAAACATTAAGTGAACAATAAACAGCTATTTAAAGTGATGATCGAAAGGAACAAGAAAAGCAAAAAAAAAACAAAAAAAGATTGGTCTCATTTGTATTGTATTGTATTGAAAATGTATTGTGCTTTTCAACATAAAATAGAAGATAATTTATTTTATTATCACATTAATTTCATATTTCTTGACTAAGAATCTCCATAAGGCACACTGAGATGCACCGATATCAGGTTAAGGCACTTAACTGGGGCCACTGACATCTGTACATGCAAGATGCTAAAGATACACAGGCCATAATTTAACCTAACTGTATTATTAAGATCTTTTGTGAAATTAACATCCACATTCAATTTTTCCCTCAACATCTTATATTTAAGGACACGGTCAAAAAATATCTATCAGAACAAATATTTGCCTTGGCAAATAGTCATCCCCTTTAAGTACTAGGTCAACAACAATGTTATCAGTGCACCTTCAAAAATCTCTTTAAAATAGGCATGGGCACAAAGGAACTATCAAAAGGCACTTTTGGTCATCTTGAAGGCAATAACAGCATCATTATGATTGTTAGTTTTCTCATTGTTTTAGACTGTAAAAAGGAACTTTCGGTTTTAGAGGGATATTTTTAACTACTGAATTTACTCCAGAAAATCATACATATATGTCTTACCTTTTTATAAAATGCCTATGCAATTCATTCCGTTTCAATCTGTATATTACATCACAAAAACAATTCTAACAAAGAATGTGCAAATATAGAAATGCAGAATCAAAATCTTGAACAAGACCCCAAAAGGTCACTTTTCTTCTAGCAGAAAGAAAATATATACTGACAACAGAAAAATAAATCAATATCAGCCACATTGATGCAACCAGGGATCAAAATAGTGGGGAGTAGGACACAGACAGTAAGTGGTATCACTCGGCCTCTCCTCAGCAAAAGACCTCTGGTTATAACAAACAGAAATTGAATGTAACACAAACACCAATATGTGTACAAAATCCTTTTGACAGGGAAGTCAACTCCAAAGACTCCAATAAACTAGAACTTCCCATTATATTTAAGATCGTCAAACACATTTTGATTATACCTATATGTATGTACATTACAAGTGCTTTGTTGTTGCACGTAAAATTTGTACCATTAAAACACATGTAAAAGAAATTGCAACTGAATGTTCCATAAAAAGCATCGCAAGACATTAATTCACCACACACTAACACATTGAACTTCTTGTGAATAACAACATCCTGTGCGGTGTTCCCAGTCAAGGAAATATATCTGCAATTAAATTGCAAATTATTATGTGTAAATGTACACTCTTTTATAGTTTACTCACATTTCTCATCACTGTGCAATAAATCTAACCTACTGTTTTGGCGTATAAGACACCCAGAGATAAATAAACCTGGTGACATGGAATTGAACGGCATTACAGAGTTTGCATGCATTATACACCAGTATCAAGAAAGTCTTTGGCACCGGCATATCTTTGGTGATTTAAAAAAAAAAAAAAAAAATTTATATATTTATATATATATATATATATATATATATATATATATATATATATATATATATATATATATATATATATATATATATATAGTTGTGTACATGCAACATGTACACAACTAGATTGATTTGGTTCTATTTCTTAGAAGACGACCCATTACAGCCTCTAAAACCCTGAAATGTTGTAAATGATAGCACATTTGCAGAATACCAATCTCCATATTACTTTTAGAAAAGGTACAGTTCAAAGACGTTTGGCATAGTTATTGCACAGAATATGGTCTCGAATGTCTCCCCATCCTCCATTCTTCATGTGTGCCTTGTGCTCCACTGCTTCTGCACCACTAAGGGCAAGAGAAGGAGGAAAGAGACCATCCTTGGCCATCTGAAGCCCCACCTCCACCCTCTGTGAGGCCCATTCTGGCCTGCAGTTCTGCTTCTGGTGAAGACCACAATCTCCTGTGTGAAGAACCCTGGAACCCTGTGCTACAAGCACTTTGAGCGGCTTTGGTATGCAAGTTCCTGAGAGGTGCTGCAGAGTCCAGTCCCAGTTGTAGTCATCATAGGTGCAGAACTCGTTGCTGCAGCCCATCAGTTTATAGTACACCTCTCTGGAGATTGCCATACCTATGTTGTGTTTAGTGGACATCCACCCAGTGGTCAGCACCTTATTAGACAATCTGGTAAAATCAGTCAGGCCATTGTGGTTACCCAAAGCCAGCATATCACAGTCTGGGCAGGTGTTCTTCCTGAACTCTATCATTGACTTATAGAAATGGAAAAAGTCAGGTAAGATGTAATTGTCCTCCTCCAGAAAGATTACAAAGCCACTGTAGCCCTGCATCATGTGCACTCGCTCCCATACAAAGTGCAATTTCCACCACCAGTGGTGTTTGGTTTGAGTGATGAAGGCTTCCCTGTAGTGCCCATAGGAGTCAGGGTGTTCTGCGTTGAGGCAACCTGTTTTGAGAGCGTTGTCCTTGGATATGTCTCGAGGGCAGTCTCGTGGATCCAGACCAGGAAACTCGCTGGGATACAGCTGAGTGCTGAAAGGGAAATAAATTTGCAGTACCTTGCAGAAAGTTATCCCTTGCACAATCGCATTTGTTTCTTCTGAAAAATAGTCATGGCTAAAGATAAGAAGGAAGCTGTGGACCTCAGCAGCTTTCTCCAGTGATTTGATGAGCAGTCTGAGGTATTCAGGCCTGTTGTGGACTTGTACAACCAGCACCAGCTGAGGCTCCCCTGGAAACTTATCCGCATTGTGAACACTCTGCTTGTAATTTGCATTGTAAACGGACTGAATCAATTCTGGCAGCGAACCAAAGTTTAACTTCACCATTTCACCAGAATTTATGCCCTGATTTCCCTGAACGTTGTTATTAAGTCTACTTGTATCATTATCGGAAACTATTAATACACGTGTTGAAAACAAAAGAGTCAAAACCATAAATGTAACACCCAACAGCGCGAGCAGATTCCTTTTGAGCAGTCGAAACCTCATTTTCCTCTAAGTAAAAACAGACTTAGAACTAAGAATAGCAATGGCTTTCATTCACCTTATCGCGCGCGTCTTCATTGTAAACTTGTTTGCAACATTGTTTCCTCGTGCGCTGAAAATCAAACTCTTGTTAGAAACATCCCAACGTCGCCTGACGCGTCTCAAACCAAATGTCAAATGTTACTTTGATGGCTGCTTTTCCTCTCGCAGGATTGTCTTCCCACCTGAAATCCGTGTCATTTGCCAAACACTCGCTTCAGCATGTGGTTTTTACCACCTGTGGAAAAAAATGGAACGAAGTGAACTGAGTAAGCATTATATAAGTTACGTTCTAATTTTGCGTTAAAAACAAGCTAACTTTCCACAGTTAGCTTAATTTAACTCACCCCAACTAGGTGTAATGTGTCAACACGCTTATACCAGGAAGAGGATGATAGGACTATGATACATCTTGGGTAAAACTTATTGACTGCTGACGTGTACAGTCCAGCCAATGAAATGGAGACTATGCTCCTGCTCAGCGAATCATTGTCCTGGCCATAGTTGTGTAATATGAGAACGACACGCACTATTTGAATAGTGAACAGGAAAACCTCTTACAGAAAGTAAAGACCTATACTTCAATAACAGTAGAACAAGCGTTGTTTCCTAATAATAAACAGTATGTTATTTAGAAAAAACATAGTCTGGAAATAATTCGTGAGTGTATAGTTACCTTTTAGGTCTGTTATATTACAACAGGGTATTTAGTTTTGAGCCATAGCTATACTGTTGTTTATATAATTTATAAAAACATTGCTTTCTTAAAAAAAGTATCCGGGACAGTAGTGGAACGTAACTAGGTACCCTTTACTTAAGTACTGTAACTAAGTACTAATTTGAGGTACTTAACATGGGTATTTTGTTTTCATGGCACTTTAGGCTTCTACTCCGCTACATTTTAGAGGGAAATATTGTATATTTTACTGAACTACAGTTATTTGACAGCTCAAGTCAATTTACAAGTTAACATGTTTGCATACAAAATGTATGAAGAGTTTATAATATATGATGCATTCTACTACCTTAAACTACCCAACAGTACATACAAGGAGAGCTGAAACAATTCGTCAATTTACAGGCAATTGATGTGCAACTATTTGATAATCATCTGTTGGGTTTTTCATGCAAAAATGCCAACATTCCATTGTTCCATCGTCTAAAAAGTGAGGATTTCCTGCGCTTCCTTACAGTAATTTTAATTCATTTTTTTTATATTGTGGCTGGACAAAACAAGTATTGTAAAAGAGTCACTTTGGGCTCTGGGTACTAGTGATGGGTATTTCTCACTATTTTCATAATAGTATGTAAGTAAGCAATAAAAACAATACATAATGCTATAATTATGATATAAATAGTGATATAATTTTCCTGCATTGAGTATGTTTACTTTTGATACTTTAAGAACATTTTCTTGTATGTACTAACATACTTTTACTTAAGTAACATTTTCAATGGAGGACTTTTACTTATAATGGAGTATTTTTACACTATGGTATTAGTAATTCTACTTAAGTAAAGGATCTGAATACATCTTCCATCACTGATCATGGACTCTATTTTCTGAAACACGAACTGCTCAGCTCTGAGGGAAAACATATTTTTACCCCTGACCTTAAGGTTACATGTTCTGGTTTAACTGGTTGAATTGGAATCAGTTCTGTTGTTAGAAGTCTCGTCCAACAAAAGGGCGAGGGGTGTGGGGCAGAATTAGGCTTAAATAGGACACTGTAGTGCAACATAAACATAAACATAAAAAGTCAGTTGGTTTTTCTACTTTTTAATAGAGAGTATTAGGAACAGGTGGTATGGATCAATTTTTCTATCAAGTCATATAAATATACTGTATATAATGATATAGTAAATCTTCTGGAAAATCAATTAAGAAACTTTAGGAATAAAATCACTAGACATGAATTTCTGTGTTTGGTTAATCTCATGAAGTAAATTTTTGCATCAAAGTACTTTATCACATTGATGAAAAAATTATAACCTTTTAATCATCTCATGGTATTTATCATCATATTGTCCAATCCTATAGGGTACTGCAGTAGATATGCAATGTCTAAAACGGCAACAGGGTTTGAATTCCAATCTTTCTTTGACCTATGACACAAATCAGTGGTGAGCTGTATGTTTAATAAAATTTTAAGATTTTTTACATTTGTACGGAGATAGTAAAGGTACTCAACAGTGAGAAAACTTGTATATCTGTGCATCAATGTTTTCTCCAGGAGATTTTTCATTTCCTGCATTATTGGTTAATCACAATAATTTCAAGTTAGTAACACACTGATGTTGCTATAGAAAGTTTTCACCAACATGACCAGTAAGGCCAAGACCTGGGCTAATATGAGTTACCAACCCTGTTATGACACCATATTCATCTGTTCTAACTAACCGGGAATTTGGAGGACATATCTTTTAACAGACAAGATGATTTGAGAGGAAAGATGAAACACCAACAATCTATAGATAGCCACAGGATAAGTTATCTTTTGCAGTTTTTGCAGGTAGAGCTAGTTAGAGTCACTCTGAGGGGATCTACTGATAGATTAGTTGGTGGCCTGGCAGCAGTTCATTACCCACTTTAAGAACTGCAAGTTCACTATGATTTTTTTGTTGTTGTGGATGTTGCTGAAAATTGCAGCAAAAAATATGATACATCTGTCGCCAATAGTCACTTGTGATAAAGGTGTGATGTGATTAGTGACAATACATTATCACATTTTTTTCTTCCTTTTCTTTTTTTATTTTAATTTTCCATCACTATTAATATTGCTTTTATTCTATTTACTTTTCCCTTACATTGCATTTGTTTACCTACTTTTTTTTTTTTACTAAGTTCTTATTATTTACTTTTTTGCTTTCTTTTCCTAAAGTAGGTAGGAGTGTGAAGAGTGGATGGGTTTTTTTGCTTGTGATATTTTTGTCGAGATGTTCATTTTGTATCATTTGTTCTTATTGGACTTCTAAATGACATCTTTTGCATACGTCTGTAATTAGTGCAAATAAGTTGTTTTATGGTATATGTATATGAAGCATCAAACCAGTATGTAGTTACACTTTTTACATCATTCAGTGAAACCCTAAACCCTTATCAGCAAAATTTCCAAATCACTCTCTCTTTGTTAGATTGCTACATACAATGAGATGCATAAGTAGAATATGATTTTAAGCTCAACCCAAAAGTCACTTCCTTGTATGAGTCTCAACTTACTTAATTTACATATATACATTTGTATTTTAGACTATTAATGACAGAGGCTCTGTCATTTAAATCATTTGGCTGAATTGCAGTTCAGAGAGCTTCTCTAGTTCTAGGAAATAGTGTAGGCAACACACTAACATCTATTAATATTTTCCAGGATTTTATCAGGGACTGATCAGTTTGTGGACATAGTGCTGTTTAATTCATGTGTATTAGGCATACAACATTCTGAGGCTGAAAATCTGCTATGTTTTGAAATATGGTGCAAGTTTGAGGACTGATAATACATGATAGATAAACAGGATTTAGAGCCTTTATAATAGTTGTGTACACTACAAATATACTTTTTTTTATTCTAAGTGATCATGTGTTACAAAAGCACCAAACACTTTTTCCCATTTGTAAATCTAACCTAAATTTAAAGCTTGGCAAAGTAAAACTAAACAAAATAGAAAGGTATTGCATTGTTCTTCTCTATAATTAGTTTTCATAACTTTTCTAATCTTTCACATAAACTACAAATAATAACAAAGTTTTATTTAAATTGCAAACTCAAACGTACTTTTATCAGGAGCTGAAGTGCAAAGCAGATAACATAAACCATGTTGATGAACACAAAACCAACAGACCTATTAATTAAAAAGAAGAAAATAATGGAGGTCAGATTCAATTTCAGCACACTTTCAATTACAACTATAGCGCAGCCAGGCCAGAAGCAATCTGGGAAGTGTAGTTCCAGTTTGGACAAAAAATTATAACTTTGTAATTTTGTACTTTATTTTGAATGGAATTTGTCAAATTAAGCCATATGTCGATTTTTACCGGGAATACCCCTCAAAATCAAAATAATCCATCCATCCACCTTTAATTTACACTTGCTTTTCCCAGCAAACACTCGTAAAAGAAGAAACAATCATTAACACAATTATTAACACATTATTTTACAGGTCCCAGTGTTTCCAAATAATTTCCTACAAAGGAACTGACATGTAATTTTAAATTCTTCGAAAGTTTCTCAGAAAGAAGTATGCAATTTGATACTAATTAAAGAGGGGCACCCTCTTGGGGTGCCCCTGTGGTTTAGGCGCTCCCATTTAAACTGCTACATGTTTGGATGTCGTCCCCCTCTGTCTCTCTAAATTTCCTGCCTAGCTTTCTATTATATCCTATCAGGAAGGGCATAAAAAAACAGCATTTAATTTAAAAAAACGTACACATCAATAAACTAATTCCAATTAATCAAACCTCTCTTAATGATAGGGTTTCAGAATCAGTGAACTCTTAACCACAATGTTGTGTTTGGGGTCCTGGAGACCCCAGGGCCCTCTTTAACAGTTCAGAAAACATACTTAACATATTTATGTCGGTTTGATACTTTATGATATTTTGTAATTTTTTCAGAATTGCTTTTAAAAATGATTATCAAATGACGATATGTTTCCGAAGTCATCAACAGAAAATGTGTGGTAAACGAGACAACACAGTTAAATACAATGAATACTCACTCTATATCTGAGATTGGAGTTTACAGTAATTTTTAACTGGCACTACCCCTCCCAGATCCTAAAAATGTGTGTATACACACACTGTGAAGGGAAGGTTGGTTTATCATTTATTCACTTTTGGTGATGGTCCTATAGACGTTTCAAGTTCTCTCCCAGGGGCCTTAGACAGATGTTTTATGAGTCTAGGGGGCCCTACCTATATTGCCTTACCATAAATGGAAATAAGCCAAGCTATGTCTGTCTGAGCTTTAATTTATGGCCAGTGCGTAGGCAGCCCGTGAACATTACATATGTTTCTATCTAATTGTGTGATGTGTTTAGGTTGAAGTGAAGATATCCAAATGGGACTAAGTTCTTTGTCTCAAGAAACACTATAAAGATGATTGTAAGACTCCTTCTATTGAGAGCCTCACCTTTGACTTCTTGTGATAAGGATTGTTTGCCTCCTATATTGTAACTTACAATATATTTCACTTTAACCCTAGCAGTGTTTTGTGTGTTTAATTGTGTTCAGAGTCTTTTGTAGAAAATCTTCCACAACAACACACACACACATATACAGAATCAAGTCTAAAACATTTCTGGGGAATGGTGGCGTAAATGGGAACAGACTGCATATATTGTAAATATGTACAGTTTTTCAGACGAAAAAAGAGGTCTTCATTTGGCAGTTCAGGCTGTGTATAGTATCTGTATACAGTATATATCGTAAATTTGTACATAGTTTGTTTGAGTATCTTGCAGAACCAGCACTCTTTTTGTGTGTGTTGTATTTGGATTTCTGTTATTGGTGTTTTATAACAGCATGATCATAAGAGATCTAACAGGGAGTTAGACCTCATTTGCATTTGAATGTGAAAAATGTCCAAATGAAAGAAGAAGACTGAGTCAGGAAAATAACATGTTACAATAAATCTTGCTACAAATATGAAAAGTTGTAAAAGATGGATAACATTTTTTTTTAAATTATCTTCACAGGTTTTGAGAAATATCAGAGATTACCTAGGCAAGAGAGCTCCTCATGGCTAAATACAAAAGTGTTCTGCACCTGATACATAAGATTGAAATAAATGTACACAGTTCATTGTCCAACTGTAGACAGATAATTAACCCTGTATTAAAATCTTCACTAAGTTTGGCATTTGGCACATAAAACGATGAAGGAATCCTCCTGCAAATAGATATCCACTTCACTACTGAATAATCAGCAGATATGTATGGGATAGAGATCTATCTATTATATCTAAAATAGGTAGAAGGTGTACACACTTAACAAAGATGAATTATATCGCTCTTGATGAGATATGCATATAATAAAATTTGAATATCAAAGATGACAGTAACCTGTGCCAAAGTTGGGTGAGCTTTCCTATGGAAGTCTAGCACCCGTGTTAAATTATGTCTTGACCTCTCACAAGGAACCACAGTGGGTATCAGGCTTTTCCATCATAAATCTATCGGGTTGGCCCGATTGGCTTGATAGGCAACCTTATCTGAAGGCTATGGCCCACTCAGTAGTTCAGCTGCCATCCCTACAGTATCTTACAAATAGTTAGGCTTCCAGTTACATCAGAAACATTTACAAACCACAGTCTGACACAGTGCACCATTAAGGCGTCTTTGAATCCTATTCTCACCCAAGCAAAGATCAGTTACTCAGCGGCATGACCTGGCCTTGTATCTATATTGTATCTGCTCAGGGTAATTTACATTGGCTGATCCAGTGGCTTGATGGGCAAACTTGTATCTGAATGCCAACCATCATCAATGTATTACCGGTTCCTGTATTGATCCCAGTTGCCACTAGTCTGCATCCCCTCTGGTATGAGAAGCTTTACATTAATTATTTACCTGCCCAGAGAAAAGAACATAGTTTTAGTACTTAAGTACAGTGTGTGGTAAAAGAACTCAAATGAAGAAACGTTTGATTGAGGATTCTTTCCTTCCCTATTTGTAACAAACAGCCTCATGAATTATATTGAGAGTATTCAGTCATTGAGTGGCTCTGCTGAGTGATGGAATTTTCAAGTGCATGGCTATGCCTTATCTGTGATGTTCTGCTGTTTTTTTTTTAAATTAAATTTATTTATGTCATGAATAATGTACAGAATACATTAATCTCAAAAAAGAGGAATGATGCTTTGTACCAGATTTAGCTACTAGCTGCAGTGCCTGGGCAGGTGAAGGAAAAAATAAAACACAGAGCAAAACCTAACATCAACACTACAAAGAGGCCAACATCCTATTCATAACATATGCAGACACACACACACACACACACACAGAATATAGGTATCAAAATATTACATACATTCCTTAATAGCATTCAAGGAAAAGGCGGAATGTGCAAAGGTGGAAGCTCATTTAAGGACGCTCCCCTTTAAGCAGACCTTGAAGACCTGCTCGTGGTCTGCTCAGTAGCAGCATTATGAATAATCTTACGCACTAAATGGACATACGGGATACAGAATTAACTTGTCAAAACTTAACATCTTATATTAAACACAATTGTGAAGTGTCAATTACTATAAGGGCTTGTTTGTAAAGTGTCCTAATAGGTTTTAAGACAGTCTTGCTTGCCTGTGACCAACACTATATGCAGTAATGAAAATAAGAAAAACATTTTGCAATCAAGTTTGTGTTAGAGGCAGGTGAAAAGGGCCGCCATACTGATATATGACTACCTATGCATTGAAAAGGAACAAAATATTATATATGTTACATGATATATTATATTTTAATATATTATAACTTAAGTAAATAGAGCACCAAGAAAGGGAACTTTGTTCCTGCTGCAGCCCCACTTAAAACCTTGCCTATTGCAGTCTTAAGTAGTACAATAAATTGATGGAGTATTTTTTTTAATCCATGGAATGGAATGCTACTGGAAATCAGAATTTGTGTTTGTTGTAACTATATCTGCATTTCCCAAGCTTTAGTTATGCCCAGTCCCATTGTAGTTGGAGTTTCTTATGTCTTGTAGCAAGCCCCATCAACAGTCCTCTGAACCTCAGCCAGGAAAACTTCCCAGATTTCTTTTCCTTCCAGTAACTCACAAGACACACAAAATTCACAAACCTTTAAACTCGTACATTTCTGCACTCAATTATGAGTTTATGTCACTTCATATTGTACATCACCTGCTTAGTAAAACATGAGATTTTCTCTCCTTTGACATTCTGCACAGATTCCAGTTAAATGAAACACGGTCTCCCAGAAACATTTGGTTTCTGGTCTTGAGTGTTGAGACTGTGTCACAGCTGAGGGAGCTTGAAACACATGCATAGTGTTAATCCATAGACACAATGTCTATTTAGGGTTTCTTTAATATTAAAGGGTATGTACTTTTTCAAAATTCTCTGACTTTTAAAAATCCTGTCCTGAAAATCATTTAAGTAACAAAACTGTACTTATCATTTTTTTTTAAATATTTTCCAATTCCCTTCACCAAGAGACCAGGACTAAAATTACTTATCATGTTTTGTAGGGTTTTGTCTTTTTCAGTTCTCATGTAACTGTGTCTGTTTTTCTGTGTTGATGTGATTAATGTTTCTACTTTGCTTCAGGAAGGGAGTTCAAACCATTGCACTTCATTGTATGCAGATGCTTGTGCTAAAGGCAGCCTGCAGCATAAATGAAAAACAGACTCTAATAGCCTGGGTTATGATTATACCATCTGACCTATGTGTATTTTCTTGCTTCTCTTTTTGTTAGCCAAGGTTGGAACTGAAAATCAACTGATTTTGTTCTTTTAATTGATTAGCAATTATATTTGTACTTCTTTGAGCTTCTCCTAAAGCCACTTCTAAGTTTTGACTGAGGAGTATCACATCCATGACATATCAAAAGTTGCATGATCTCTGTATGAATTTAATTAAAATAGCACAGTTGTAAGATACATCTGGAACAAGTCTACTAAAGTACGGTACATGTAGAGTATTTAACTATTGTGCTTAATCAAAAAAGTTTGGTGCTTGTACTTTACTTGAGTATTTCCTTATTGTGAGACTCCATTACAGTTAAAAAGGGAATGCTGTTGATTTTTCTTCACTTTTCTGAGTAGGTTTAGGTACCTGTTGGTTTGCAGATAAAGATTTTGCATAAAAAACACACAGTATTATAAGCTCATCACATACAACTGTATCAACAGTTTAAAAAATTGTCAGACTTTATACCTCACCCCAGCTACAACTTCATAATTCTGCCTTCGTATTAACTTAACAACAATTTAATTCTCTTAAAGGAGCCATAGACATTTTAACTTGTCACAGCAGGAAAAGCACAAGTCTAACAAATTTTGTTAAAGATGGCTCAGTTCTATTAAGTGTCCCAGGAAAGGCAAGGACACAAATTATACCTGTTGAGCCAATTATGAATATGATTTGAGTGGGACTACTGATGGGAACAAGTTAGATCAGGTTTGTTCTTGTTTAGGTTATTTTGTGTTAACAGTCAACAAATCATATCCTGTGTGACATGCAAAGATTCTTATCTTAAATCTTCAAATCCAGTTGTTTTCATAAAGCTTTTTTTAAACACGTTCAATATTTGCAACTGAAATCAGCAACCAATGACATCACTTGTGTGTTGCCAGAGGGAGACATACTGGTAAATAAACTACTTTACTTGAAGTTTGCTTTATTTTACAAAATTCACTCACCTCCAACTCCTTCTATAAGCCATATAGTCTGCATTGCCCTTGCCTCTCCATCAAGGATCTCACCCAAACTCTGCCCTTTTTCCCTTCTTTTTTGGCCTTTTCATTGTAAATCGTGATGCATTTAAATAGTACAAGCTGCTGGTTTCTGTCCATTTTTGTTTTCGTACAAGAACATGCAACATTTGGCATTCTTGCAGAAATTACTGGGTCTTCTATCAAAACTCCAGTCATTACTGACCAGTCATTCAGTGCGTTGTCTGGTATATTTACTCAATGGTTAGGTTTAGGCTTCTTCCTGACTGTCAAAGACTAAAAATCTGTGCAAGTTGTTCAAAAACTTATTTATGTGTGGTTTGTCCAGTCTTTGTAGATTTCAGTTATACTTTAGTTTAGTCCCAGGCTTTAGTCATGCCAGTGAGCCAGAATGCACAATACCAGGAACCTGGAACTAGCTCACCTAAATGGAATGTGCTCAATATTCATGTTATTAATTACACTTGTGCTTTTCCTGCTATGATATGGCAAACTGTCTGTTTTGAAAAAGACATATACATCTGCACTTTCACTTTGACATGTGTTTTTGATGGAGTATTAGTGAGTACATTGTGTTATTGCTAATTTTATTCAATTGATCTCCATCACCAAAATGATGTAATGTTAAGTATTTTAAATGTAAAAGAATGCCCCCCTTTATCTTTTTGAGTAGCTTGGTTAGAATGAGTCAGACAGCCACTAAGTTTTATTCATCCTTCCTTTTTGCACTTGTGTGAGATATTAATGGCCACTCTACCACTTATGATGATGAGGGATATTTTTCTCATTAAAGTGTTACAGATCATTTATGACATGAAGTTTGTTTTGATTTTCAGAGGCATACATTTACTTGTAGCACGGTGAATGATAAGTTGAATTTCTTAATCAACAGGTGCTTCCTGCAGGTTCAACAGAAGTATTTCAAACCTGCATCTGCAACAGTCACGTTATCACAACCACACTTTGCAGGAAGTGTGTAACTGTCACTTGTTTACAGATGATTAGATGACCTTGTGCCGAATTATGTTTAAGTAATTAAATGTAATTGATTTAGGTAAAAGGGTCCATGATTATGCACCAATTGTTATATTAGTCTTCGCTTGCACTTATTTTCACCAGTCTCCTCCTACAATTCACAGTTTAAGCATTGTAAGATCAGTCATAGTGGAAAATATTAGCACACTGTATCTTATTGTCATACTGTATGTTTATTATGTCTTACTGAAGAACTATGCCAGAATTCTTGTGCTCCTTATTCTGCAAACATAACCAAACATTACAGAATTTGTACAGGATGGGGCATGCTATAAAAGCTCTTTCAATTCATCAGTCAGCTGTGTTGATCATTTGAAACTGTCTGGATAGACCATGTTAAGTACAGGCACATAAACACCCTTAACTGATAAAGTGAACATGAGTCAGACGTTCCAAATGGATCAGTCATACACTTGCAGTTTTTTATTGTAGCCACTGGATGGTAGCAGTCAACGACAGAACACTTGATCAATCTTTCACCTAAGTTTTGACTATGGTCTCAAGCGATAACACTTATTGTGATGTCCTGTATCTTAATAAAGTTATACACATACCCAGCATAGTGGGTCCAATTGACTACATTGCTCAAATTGTCTACATTGCTCAAATTCTGAATAAACAGGGTTCTGAAAAGGGTTCTAAAATTCTGAAATAAAATAATTTCATTAAAATTATTTCCCATTTTTAAGGCGATTTGGGTTCTCCTGAGTTTACATGCATTTACTTTAAATGATGAAATGATATAAATAGGTTTTTATACTCTGTTAACACATTTGGACACTGAAGGCTAGCTTGCTGCATACAGGCAACGTCATGTCTCTTAAAAATGACTGAAGGTCCCTGTATGTCTGTAATACATTCCACACACAATAGCTTTTTCCAGCCTGAAATTTGGATCAGAGTTTCATCCAACAGGCCCTGAACAAATATTTATCATTGTGAGTTGCACCTGGCATCTTTTCAAGAAACTGTATATTTTATCCCCAAAGAACAGCATAAGGCCAAGAGCAGGCATTGCAGAGTTACACTAAAATTTACATTTAGAAACAAAATATAGAGAGGCACAAACAATAGCGATGACTATACATCATCAATATATTTCTCATGAACAGGGAGCTCTCCATCTGCATACTGCATGTTTAAAAAGTACACTATGTCCTTATCTAAACAAAAAGAATGTGGAACTCATCCATAGATGGCATCAGCTCTTTTCCTCTGCATTGTAGTTATGGGATGAGCCATGGTTTTTTTTTTTGGATAATTTTTTTTTTTAAATAAGTTTCATTCTTGTAAATAGAATTTAATCCAGTTTTTTAGTTTAGTCAGGTGTGTGCTCTATGTCAATGGTCTTTTTCTTTTGGCTCCCAAAAAAGAAAACTGGTACAATTTATGAACCTGGGTTTAGAGGGCTAACTCTCTCAGACAGACAAAAACCTATAAATGCCCTCAGTGCACAATATTATCAATAAATGTCATCAAGTCACAGATATTTATGAGCTAGAGGTATATTATTTAGATATATTTTAAGTAAATGGGCTGATTCCTGGTTGCAGTATGGCAACACCTGACCAGGGTATGTGCTTGAAGTGACTGTTAACTTGTTGGAAAGTCACAGAGCTCAGTTAAAAGGATGATCAGGATGATCAGGGCATCCCTAAGTGTCTTTTAATATTGAGTATCTGCCAACCAAACCCAATCCAGTGTTTGTTTTAGTTGATGTTTTCCTTCATATTACAGCTGCAGCATACTAAGGCTACAGCAACATTTCATTCAAATACAGTAAAATTAGCAAACATTTTAAATCAGAACAGCAGACTAGCTCTGCTTAAAGAAAATAGATCCTTGCTTTTTTTTTTGATGGTTTCCTATAATATTTTATAGGAGTATAGGAGTATTTTCTGATATATCTGTGCATAGGAGTGATATTGTGGATCTACTGTGGCAGGAAGCTTTTGGCAGGTGTCAGACTGCCTCTCTTCATGTCCAGTGTGAACAAAATACTGAAATTCAGCTGTTCTGCTTCACCTGAGAAATGTCCCTGAAAGAGATGTAAAGAGATGCAAAATGACTACTGAGACAAAAAGACTTCAAAGAAACACAAATTAACTACAAATTAACTACAAAGAGATGCTAAATGACTACAAGATATGCATAACAACCCGAAAGAGAGAATAACTAGAAATGAATATAAAATGCCAATAGATAAACAAAACAACTACAAAAAGATGCATAATAACTACAAAGAGACACATAATAACTAAAAAAAACACAAAACAACCAATGAGAGATGCAAAACAATTACAAAGAGACACAAAATGACTACAAAGAGATGCAAAACAACTAAAAAGAGATGCAAAACAACCAAAAAAGATTCAAAAAAATGACTACAAAGAGACACCAAATGACTACAGATATGCAAACAACTACAAAGACACAAAAAAATTATAAAGAGACACAAAATGACTACAAAGAGATGAAAAACAAGACAAACAGATGAAAAGTGACCCCAAAGAGACACATAATGACTACAAAGAGGCGAAATACAAATGATGCAGGTGTCTTGCTCTTGTAGACAGGAGGAATGGGGGGACTTTTATATGTCTGTACCTGGAGGCCAATTGTCTCATAATCTGCCAAAAAAAATTTTCGGAAATCAAAGCACCATACACCAAGATAATCTGACTTTTAGACCCTAGTATGGTTCAAGCTTCAAAAACAGTGGATTTTATATTTCCCATAATGCAGCTTGACAGAGTCTTCTGTTTAACCATCCCTGCCTGGTAATTGCTCCCATGTTTCAAAATCAACAACTGAAGTTCATAGCACAGGGTTTTGTTCAAATATCTTGTCTCCCAGCCTGAGTCAGGGTAAACCTGATTAGATATTTTAGGTCATTTTCTGAGACTTCAGAAAGCTCCCTTCTGAGCAACAGAAGATGTTATACAGACTGGGTATACTCATCAGGATGAGTAAACCAAACTTCACATGTAAAATCAGTCGAGTATCCCTTTAAGTTACTCCTTGCCTTTGAAGTCAATGTGGTTTTACCATCTTCGTATTGTTAAAAGTACAGGAGACTCAGGCCTAACATTAAAGTGGTAAAGATTTGCCTCCCAGGATTCTAATCAAATATTATATAGTCTGAGGTGAAGGAGATTCGTCCAGCCACAGCCAAAGTCTTCCCTTGTATATTTTCACTACCCGCCTTTGAATACTAGGAATACTCAATGAAAACACTTTGATTAACAACAGCATCCTTCTAAATTGTAACCGTTGTTGTAGTTGCTGGATATTATTTAAGCTTCAAATATACTTAAATTTCAATTTCAGAGTCTAGACGTACTGACAAGAGCCTTCTTCTATGGACCTGACCTAGACACACACAATCTGTACTTTAACATTACTGAGAAGAAGCTACTGGCACTTTATAGAAACTCTTAGACTAGACACATTATATCTAGGAAACCTTTACTTTAAGTGCAGATAGGGTACTTTATTTAATACTAGTCAAAGCTAACAGCAATAAACAGTATATATGTATATATATGGCGTATATATATACATGGCAAGGTAATAACACGAGAACAGATCCTCCCACATAACAACAATGCTCAGTGGCTAGTGAATCTAAGAGCGGACCACAGCAATCTCCCAGAACAAGATCCAGTAACCATTACAATGGCAGACATCTAAGAACGAGTGTCAGGTATGAGGAGCTGGACAGCACCGGGCCCAGACATGATCCACACCTACTGGCTAAAGAAATTGACTGCACTCCATGAACGCCTGGCAGCACAAATGAACCAGCTGCTGATGGATGGGACGCACCCAGAGTGGTTAACCCAAGGGCGGACAGTCCTGATAATGAAGGACCCCAAGAAGGGCATGATCCCATCCAACTACCAGCCAATAACCTGTCTCTGTACAACATGGAAGCTCCTGTCAGGCATCATAGCGGCTAAGATAAATAGGCACATGGCCCAATACATGAGCGGGGCCCAGAAAGGAATTGGTAGTAATACCAGGGGTGCTAAGCACCAGCTACTGGTCAATAGAGCAGTCACCCAAGACTGCAAGACCAGGTAGACCAACCTCTGCACCGCCTGGATTGACTACAAGAAGGCCTGTGACTCAATGCAACACACATGGATACTGGAATGCTTGGAAATGTACAACATCAACAGGACACTAAGAGCCTTCATCAAGAACTCAATGGGGCAGTGGAAAACAACTCTGGAGGCCAACTCAAAGCCAATTTCACAAGTTACCACCAAGTGCGGCATATACCAAGGTCATGCACTATCCCCGCTCCTGAACCCCCTCAGCCAGATCATCTCAAAGAGCGGCTGCGGGTACCGGTTCCGAAGCGGAACAACCATCAGTCACCTCCTCTACATGGATGACATCAAGCTGTATGCCAGGAATGAGCGAGACATCGACTTACTGATCCACCTCACCAGGATCTACAGCAACGACATCGAAATGTCATTCGGACTAGATAAGTGTGTTCAGATGGTATCGAAGAGAGGGAAGATGATCAGAACGGAGGGGGTTGAACTACCAGAGGGCAGCATTGCAGATGATCAGGACAGCTACAAATACCTTGGAATCCCGCAGGCAAATGGGAACCTTGAGGAGGCTGCAAGGAAGTCAGCCACAGACAAATACATACACAGAGTAATGCAGGTCCTGAAAAGTCGGCTTAATGGGAAGAACAGGATATGGGCCATCAACATGTACACCCTAACAGTCATCAGATACCCCCGCTGGTATAATAAGCCAATCACAACATAGACTGGGTCAAACTAAGGATAGCATGATCAGGCTTTGACGCATGTACAAGTAGCTTGTACATGTATCAATTTGGGTAAGTTCTATAGCTTCAGCTAGGTCATATCCTGAGTGCTCCAGATGTGGTCGGTCATGAACTGGTATCTAGCTAATTGTTCATATCATAACACTCTATTTTGGACTTCTGGTGGCACCATGTGGTAGTCGATGGGATGAAACAGGAGCTCTTACAAAAACAATTCAAACTAGCTCTTTATAAAACAGCATTAATGGCAGAAAGTGAGTCAAACTCACAAAAAGTTGACAAAAAAAAGTAAAAAAAAAAAGAAAAAAAGGAGGAGGATAATGAAATGAAGAATATGCCAAAAAAGCAAAGTGAACGAAACTGGAGAAGATGCTTGTAAGTGACGAACAGGGCTCGGCAATATTGGCAGAGTTAGGAAGGCTAAGATAAGAGCACACAGTTATTGACAACAGAAAAGCTCTGGCAAGGCTAGAGACTAAAATGAGGGAACTTGTGAAAAGAACAGCTTTATTGGAGCAATGGATAGTAAATAAGGAGCAAAGACTGGGAAATACAGAGGACAGGACAACGCAGCTGGAAAGATCAATCGCCTTTTGACCTCACCTGAGGGCAAAGTTATGTGCAAAGTGTGAAAACTTCAATCAAGGTCAAGGCGTAACAATATACGGATACATGGCATCCCAGAAGGCTCTGTGAAAAAATAACACCACCGCATTTGTGACTGATTTTGTTTGTTCCTCAATACAAATTCCAAATGACATGGACATCTGCATTGAAAGAGGACGCCACTCGCTAATCGCCAGACCAAAAGGGAGCAATCATTGTCTGCTTCCTATACTAGGTTGAACTAGGGTGAGAGAGTGTGTAATACACCAAGCATGGAAACAAAAGACTACAAATGAGGGAAGGATCATCTACTTCAATTGATACTTCATGACTGAGATCCAAAACAGAGGAAACAGGTATGGGACGTAATAAAAAAACTGAATGAGAAGGAAATTGAAGGCACAGTCCCCATACCCTGCACAGCTCAAAGTGTTTCTGGAATCAGGGACTAAGACACCACACTAATGGAGGCTGAGGGACATGGGGCTTTTAATTGAGGAGGACGAGATAGAGAGACTAAGGAGGGTGATGATGCGAGGCAGCTGGACCACAATGGCAGGACAGAGGGAGAAGAGGAGGCAGCCACACATTAAAGTAGCAAATTTACAAGCCATCATCAAGTGAACTCACTAACATGATCATTATGGTAAGGACCAGAGAAAGGACTTGAATATAAACAGAGTTTAAACAGAGCTGGTACTTATGTAAATTAACGGAAATATTGTTCATATGGAGCAAAATTGAGGCTCTGTTGGAGCAAGTAGCAACTAAACATAACAGCTGGGAAGTTGCAGGTGTACATAGTGCTGTTTCTCCAGCAATTTCTCCAGAGAGAATTCACCAGATCTCTCTTCATGGTCATGGGACTTTGGGGAGTCATATTGTCTTGTTATTGTATATTAGTTCTGAGGGAGATGCTTATTCTTTGCCTTTTTCACTGCATGAGGTTTTGCACAAATGTTTTGGTTTATATGAAATGCAAAGCTGATGGGTTTCAACCAAAACTAATATGAATTGGTTGTATCTTGTATCTTATAATGTTCATGGTTTAAACCATCCCATTAAGAGGAAGAAGGTATGGAGCCAACTGAAGAAACTACAATGTTCAGTTGCTCGACTACAAGAAACACACTTGCCTGAGGATGAATATAAAAAGGAACTGAAAAGGGGTTGGGTAAACCAACTATTTCATGTGTCATATGGCAAGAAAAGAGGCATATAGTTATAAAAGGGAAAATATCATCAAACAACTCCATACTCCTTGAACTGAAAAATATCAGGCAAAATGAGATGAAGCAAAAGGAGAAAAGATACTATGAGATGGGCAATAGAGCAAGTTCTTAGCCTATTAACTAGTAAGCTAATAGGCTTTAATGACTTACAAAATGTAACAAACATACTGGCACAGAGAATGCAGAGATGTATAACTAAATTAATCAAACTGGAACACACAGGTTTTATTCCGGGTGGACAAGGTGCTAAGAATATTAGGAGAACATTAAATATTATATCATGCACTAAAATAATTCCCAGCCTACCATGATACACAGTTTAGATGCACAAAAGGCATATGATTGGGTAAAACGGAACTTCCTATAACACACTTGGGGGCTTTTGGATTTCAAATCTTTCATAGAATGGGTGAAAACAGTGTATAAAAACCCAGAATCGCAGATCAGAGTTAATGGTTGTTGCTCAGATTTTTTCTTACTCAAAAGAGGAGTCAGAAAAGGAGATTGTCTAAGTCTGTTTTTATATTCACTGCAAGTGAATGAAGACTAGGGATCCAGGAAAGTATTCAAAATATGCAACTGACATGAAAAAATATAAATATTGCAAATTACTGCCATTAATACTACATAAATATTGTTGTGTCTCGAACGTCTGGACGCATTTTCAAACTTAAATCCCCACCTACATTAGTACAAGTTAGGATAAAATTGGTATGCATGTTTCCACACCAGTAACAGGAAGCTTAATATTAAAGGCTAGCAGTATTAACAGTTAATTGTTCCAGGGTCTCAAAACATTGTATGTTGGATACTACTAATAACAACAAAAACAGCAAGCATGAGGAGGCATTGGTGCATATGTTTATTGAGAAGTTCTTAATGTTACCCCTGAAAAATAACCCCATAAAAAAAACTAAAACTAATACTTAAACTAATAAAAACTAAACTAAAACTAAATATTTTATAAAGAATAATAACTGAAGCTAGCAAACCCACTCTGGAAACTTACTGAAACTACTAACTAACCCTAACTGAATTGAAAAAAGAATAAAAATTGAAATAAAAATAAAAACTGATAAAAAATACAAAACTATAATAAGTCTGGTGCAGTGCCTGGGGCTGGAACATGTTTTTGATCAATCCATTGTACAAATTATGAAAACATCCCTTGCGTGATGGCCTGATGATAAAACAGATGACAGCAACATGCTCAAACTCACAACAGTGCAGCTCAGCCTTGCCGGGGTTAAAAAACAGTTGGTTTGGAGAAAAACTATTAGCTAACTGCACTCTGTTTTAGGATAGAGGTTAAAGATACCTTGTGAAAAGATCTTTTAAGCAAATACAGTTGTGTTTACTTTCATTGTTTTCAGCAAAATACAGGGTCTGAGTCCGAACTCCCTCCTTATTTACAGTATAGAGAACTATCTTTAATGTCTAACCACTTTAAGGAGTGCATTTTTTCCAAGGGGAATTTTATGCTTATTTATACCCTTCAAAAATTCCCACAACAGAATGAAAAAAGTAGTGTCCATGGCATGGACACACATTTTATAAATGCGAATTGATCATGATTAGTAAGTGTCTGAAATCTCCTTGCACTGCTCACTATAGAATGAAATATTGATTGTGGGACCCACAGTGTCAGACTTTAAGATCTAGCTTTTGGGGATCTCAACCCATATCCAGGACTAAAAGCCAGAATAGCTTGGTCTCTGCTGCTTCAATTTTGACAATTACTATTTTATCTGCTTCTCCCCAAATTCCCAAACTTCATGGAATCACTAGAGTACCCCCTTAAAATATTATACAACAACATATAAGTTAAACAACAAAAACTGTGAAGTGAATCACTAACAGCTAATGCTTTATAGGTTGGATATGAGAAAGAGACTAGACAGAGGGTGTGTACATGTGTGTGTGCGTGTGCGTGTGCGTGTGCGTGTGCGTGTGTGTGTGTGTGTGTGTGTGTGTGTGTGTGTGTGTGTGTGAGAGAGAAAGAGAGACAGAGAGAGACAAAACCAGGAAAAATAGACAAAAACGAAGATCAGAAAAAGAGAGTGAGAATCATGGGAGAAATACAGAGCAAGGAGACCCAGATTTGAACAAAGCTAGAGTGAGCCAAGCAGTGAGCTGCTAAACCAGCTGTGTGCCAGGGTCATGACATGGAGATGGTGAGAAGTAAGTGAAAGCAGATGAGAGCTAGTCATGCAAGAATGCCCTGGTCAGGCACCTTGGCTTGTCTTTCATGGCAGGAAATGAGAGAAGGTATGAGTGTGTATGTGTATATGTGTGTTTGGGTGTTTGTGCATGTGTGTGTGTGTGTGTGTGTGTGTGTTTGTTTGAGTGTGTGACACTGGTTATTTGACAGGAAGTTTTCCTATGTGTGTGCATATCTGTTTTTCTGTTTCTGTTGTTAGACAACGGAACATGTATGAAATAGTGACAGAAACACAGCCCATTAAGACTACACATTAACCAGCAGTCACTTCCAAGCCATTTCCATGCTGCTGCTATCAAATACATCAGACCAAGAGATTTCATTTGATTATTTCTGTGATTAAAGAGATTGTTTAATTAAGCATTAAGCTGTGTGGTGGAGGGGCCTGGGCCTGTTAGGCCTTGGCCTGTTAGGCACTTTTCTGCATTGCTAAAATCCTGATATCATAAACGTGGTGTCGTCTGACAAAATCACCATACACATAAGTTAAAAACAACTGCTATGCTTTGATTTTGGCTTGTAAAATGATCACTAGAGAGAGTGTTAGAAAGTCATTCTCATCTATATCAGCTGCTGTTCAGTCAATTGAATGAGACGCATAGAGAGGTGTGCCTGCAGAGGGAAAGCCTGACTCCGTGCTCGTAGGGCAATAATGGGAGCTAGATTTGTCGCTAGGTTCTTTTTTGAAAAAAAGTCGCTAAGGGGGTCTGAAAAATCGGTAAATCTAGCAACAAAGGCACTAAGTTGGCAACACTGCCCGTAAAACACTCCCCTGTTGACAAAATAGAAACTGTTCATGCCAATTCATTTTGAAATAGAAACGGCCAATGGGGAAACACAAATGGTGTAATTTCATCAGTCAGTCCGTCAGTCCGTCAGTCCATCAGCGACAGACATTTGCATTTATTGGGCTGGCACTGCTGTTGTGGTCCAGCCAAAAGGCAAAAAGGTCTAATAGGTAAAATGGAATTCCCTGATCCAGTTCATCTTTAGTTTCCATTTCAGCAAATGTCCCATTATTTAATTCACATTGTAAAACAAATATATACAGTAGATAATTATTGTGTTTCATGTAAGTTTCTCAGTATCTGAAGCTACAGTGGTAATTAATCTTGTTGGAGTGTTTTCGAAGCAATTTTTCTTGATACTGATGCAGCAAAGATGTCAAAAGCATGTGCACTTACTGTATAGTCTGTAAAGCCTAGATTTTGCGGGATTTTGAGGAAGAATATCATCCAAACATACAAACAATGTGACTCCCTTTCCATGAAGAAGGATTTGATAATATTGAGTCTAACAGACAGACTCCAGCTTTTGTACATAAGCTTTATACACCTAACTAGTGTTCACTACCAAATTCAAGAAGCATGTTCTGGATCCACCCAGCCCATTAGGCTTAACAAAGTTTATCCTGGTTCAAAACAAAGTGCTGAGAGGAGTCTAGCCATTTCTCTGCTAGTTACATGCAGATTCCATGAAACAAAGTTGGCTTTTGTTATTATATGTGATTTAGGGATCTTACATTTTCCAGTTTTTCCAGTTTCACGGTTGATTGAGAAATTAAGCTTCAGGATTTAAGGCTTGTATTTGTTGGCAAAACCAAAGGACACAATGATGAGCTAGAACACTGTGTAACAGAAACTCCACATCTGGTTTCAGGCCTCTTGGATCACACTGAGGGGATACAGTCCAGTTTCAGCTTTGCTGTTCAGTAATGGTCATCCTGTATCCTGAAATACTATATTAGGTACCTGGTAGTTAAAAAATACTTGAAGTATAAGCTCTCACTAAGTTCCTCTAATAGCCCACATGGTAAATTCAGGATAATGTATCTTTCCACAGAAAAATTCCATCAGTACATGAGTACAAGAGTCTTGCACTCACATCATTATGACCACTATGTTGAGTTTTTTTCAAAGAAATCCATCGCCTTTTCTGCAGATGTTTCAAATCAAAAGCTTTCCAGGAGTAAGACCAAAAAACAGCAAAGTGGAAGAGAGGAAAAAATATTAGTAAATGAAGATTGTTTTCTGAGCAGCAGAGCAATGACTATGATGTGACTATGTTGTTAGAGAGATGGAGTTAGTGCTGTGGAAATTTATGTTGTTGTTTGATTCCCAGCTTCTCCTGTCCGCGTATCATTATGTTCTTGAGCAACACACTGAACCCCCAACTGGTAGTCAAGTGTCTTGTATGGCATCAGTGGGTGTGTGTGAGTGTGTGTGTGTGTGTGTGTGTGTGTGTGTGTGTGTGTGTGTGTGTGTGTGTGTGTGTGTGTGTGTGTGTGTGTGTGTATGTGTAAATGGGAGAATGAGAGACAAAGTATATATATATATATATATATATATATATATATAGAGAGAGAGAGAGAGAGAGAGAGAGAGAGAGAGCAGATAAACATTGGAGTTTTCGAGTTTGCATGAATAGCAAGCAGAATAAAAAGCGAATTATAATGGGAGTAGATCAGAAAACAGAGAGGGTGTAAAACTAAAATTTGATAAAATATGCTTATAAAACAGGGAAATTAAGATTAAACTGTCTCTAATATAAGTCTGTTTCAAATATAGGCCTGGTTCTCTCTGCAGCTGAGGAAAAATAAAGGTTCTTGCCAATATTTGTGAATTTACAGTATGATTTAAGATGTTTCATGAAGACAATTTGAGTGGTTAATTGTGAAGTTCAACTGTGTGTGCAACTTTACTGTATAAACAAGAGTCTACAGCCATGCTAGCAGCTCGGAAGCAATACTGAAGCACAGTGTTTCTTTGAGCCAAATGCTAACATCAGCATGCTAACATGTTCACAATGACAGTGGTTACATGCTGATATTAGCAGGGATAATGTTTACCATGTTCACCATTTTACCAAATGTTAGTTTGGTAGCAGAGCTGGCCCGAGGCATAAGTGAACTAAGCGCCTGCTTAGGGCCCATGTGGCCTTCAGTAGGCAGCCAAGAGGGCTTTAAATGTCCCACAAAAGAACTTGCAATGTTTTTTTCTTTTTTTGTGATATATTATATTGTATGGTAATCATACAAAAACACAATATTATGTTAACGGGCTGGCTAGCTAATACTACTGGTTTCAACAATTTCTGCTGCCTCTGTCAGAGCAACTCAGTTAGAGCTAAAAAAAATTAATAATGGATGTGTTAGTTTTACATTAGGTGTGGGATCAAGGAAAAACAATATTCAATAGTATTAGCAGCACCAAAGCAGTGTGTGTGTGTGTGTGTGTGTGTGTGTGTGTGTGTGGGGCTTTGAGGGGAATATGAATGTGTGTACCAAATTTCATTGTAATCCATCCAATGGTTGTCAAGATATTACACTCAAAAGAGGTTATCTCAGAGCACTTTTCATGTAGAGCAGGTCTAGACCGTACTCCTTATAGTTATATTTACAGAGACCCAACATTCCCCCATGAGCAAGCACTTAGCGACAGCGGCAAGTAAAAACTCCTTTTTAAAAGGGAGAATCCTTGAACAGTACCGGCTCATGGTGGGCCGCCATCTGCCCCGACCGGCTGGGTTCAGAGAGAAAGAGAGAGAGAGAGAGGGAGAAAAAAAAGGGGGGGGGGGGCATAGCACAGTAGACATATAACATACAGATGTGTAACAATAATGAGACTAATAATAAAACTAATAACAATAATAAGAGGGTGAATAATAGTACTAATTAAACTAATTATAATAATAGATGATAATCATAATATTTGAAGGAGTGGGTGTTAAGCAGGACCATGGGGGCAGTAGGTGGTTTGTAGTCACAGATCCAGACTCTCTAGCACCACGGGCAGAAAGACCTACAGAGAGCGAACATTAAAACTTCTCTCACTACACTTTTTTAGCCTGGATAATCTTTTATTTGGAATTAATGTCTGTTCTAGATGAGGGTGAGAATGTAATCAAATCACAAAGCAGACAGATCCATTTCCCCAGATGACAATAATGATTTGATATTGTCTATGTATTGTTATTGGTGTTTTTACAGGCATTTTATTGGCCTGATATCTTTACTAATCCTAAAAGGCAACATTAGCACCTGTAGCACCTATTTCTAATAATAAAAACACATTTTTAGGCCAACATGCATGGGATTCTCACTGTGGTAGGTTTTTTAAAGGAGGAGCTTCCCACAGTCTCAGCATACAGTCAGAGACTGAGGAACATAGATGGAAGATTAATGAGGAAATACCAACTACTGCACAACACAGCAGGGGAAGGCCTGTGTGTGCATACTTGCTTGGTGTTCATGAGTTTTTTTGCTTATTTGGATCTCTCTTAGTCCTATTGGGCTATTCTTTACATAAAAATCCATTACATAAAAAAAACATTAAAAACATTTCTTATAAATAAAAGAAACATAATAGAGTTTACAAGCACAGTAAAAGCATAAATTCAACACATTAACACACATTAATGGCATAATATATGTAACACAGCCTATATGGATACATGTCATACCCAGTCATTCAGTTTTATAGTTACAATACATCCACATACCATACCGTACCATACCATATGTAAAAAAATCCTCAATTCAGATTAGCTTGACATGAGTGACTTTAATTATGTCTTTCCAGACATGTGAGGAATCAGGAGAGCTCTTTTGTCTATATATAAGGTTTTTTGTCAAAACATAAAATATTAAAATGTAAATCAGAAACACATCACTTTCAGTTATAGAATTTTAGATTGACTTTTTTCATAGTCTCTCACTTGTCTGCTACCTAACTGAATACACACCTTTTTCATTCATACAATTATTCAGACAGCCAATCATTTGGCAGCGGTGAAATGCATAAAACCATGCAGATACAGGTCAAGAGCTTCAGTTAATGTTCACATAAAACAAGGAAAAAATGTGATCTCAGTGACTTTGAATGTGGCATGATTGTTGGTGCCAGGCGGGCTGGTTTGAGTATTTCTGAAACTGCTGATCTCCTGGGATTTTCACACATAACAGTCTCGAGAGCTTACTCTGAATGGTGGGAAAAACAAAAACATCAAGTGAGCAGCAGTTCTGCAGATAGAAATGCCTTATTGATGAGAGAGGTTAGAGGAGAATGGCCAGACTGGTTGGAGCAGAAAGAAAGGCTAGGGTAACTCAACTTTGAGTAAACTTAACAACTTTGGTGAGCAGAAAAGCATCTCAAATGTCAAACCTTGAGGTGGATGGGCTACAACAGCAGAAGAAAACATCAGGTTCCACTCCTGAGGGTGCAGTGGGCACAGGTTCACGACACCTGGACATACTGGAAGACTGGAAAAACATAGCTTGATCTGATTATTCTCAATTTCTGCTGAGGCACACAGATGATAGGGTCAGAATTTGGAATCAACAGCATGAATCCATGGATCCAACCTGACTTGTGTCAACAGTCCAGTGGCATTCATCGTTTGAATGCCACAGCCTATCTGAGTATTGTTGCTGACTTTTTGCATTCTTTTTATGGACACAGTTTACCCATCTTCTAATGGCTACTTCCAGCATGATAATGCACCATGTCAAAAAGCAAAAGTTGTCTAAAATGGGTTTCACTGACATGACAATGAGCTCAGTGTATTTCAGTGGTCTCTCCAGTCAACAAATCTGAATCCAATAGAACACTTTTGGGATGCGGTAGAATGGGAGATTGGCATCATGAATGTGCAGCTGAGAAATCTGCAGATATTATGTGATGCAATCATGTCAACATGGACCAGAATCTCAAAATAATGTTTCAAACATCTTGTGGAATCCATGCTACGAAGAAGTGAGGCTTTATTTACTTGCATGAGTTGAAGAGTTTAACTTGTGACATTTGTTTTCATCTACAGTATTATAGTAATGTTAAATTTTTATGTATTTACAGTATATCCTTTGTATTTTAATGCATATACATGGAAATTAAGACAACCAAGCATCCATAAAGAGACACAGACTGAGAGGCACATAAGCCTTTTATTGCCATATTTGATACCTTATACTGTACGTTCATCTTGTCTCCTAGCCGATAACATAACAGATTGAATATAGCATAGCAATTCTGGTGACACAGGGAAGCTAACAACCATCAGCAGGATCGTAACTCTCTGCGGGCTGGACAAGCTCCTGAAAATCAATTCTGGTCATGCAGGCAGAGCCAAAATGGAGGAATGCTCAAAGTAATTATAGGGTTTGGTAGGGGATTAATTAGCACCCCATGAATAATTTGGATGAATTTGATGATAGCTGGCCAGGGATGGAAACTGGTGGTTATAGAGATTAGACATGATTTATTCGTTCAAATGCATTTTGTTTTACCAGCTGTCTAATTCAAATACATACATTTTGTAAGCTTTTTAGATACAATTCTTGATTTCATTCTAAAAATGACACTGCAGTGATTAAACATTTGAGGACATCTGAGCAAACTATGCAGTGTGAGATATTTCAAAGATAAACAGAACACATCTTCAGCAAATTTTCATTCTCTTCCTGAACCCTGAGGCTGGATTTCAAAGCATGCATTCTCCCTCTCATTCAGAATTATGCAGTACATTCAGGTCCAGAGTTCAGCAATGTAAATTATCTTGTGATGTTATTTTACAGGGCTGGGTTTTATATCATCGTTTCAAATGTGCAAGGCAGGATTAAAAACTGTCTTACGGATGGAGTTATAACCATGGTTTATTGCATTGGCACATTTACAATACAGTGTCTGTTGTTGTGCTGTTGCTGAAAGGTCTGCTCTTCTGGTTTGTTCCCACTGGTCAGGTCTGAAACTGTCGGCCCACACCCTAGAAACTCATACTGAACCATGAATACTCAAACTGACTCCTCACATGTTTTGATTCTGATGACGTTAAAAAACGAGTAATGCTGAATCACTGAATGAAGAGTTCCACTATAACTGAATCTGGTTAATTACATGCTGATGGTCAGGTCAGCCAGAGAAACAGAGAACAACATGTCCTTCCGAAAACTAGGAGATGACAAAGAGGACTAATTGGAATTCAAAAGTGTGTTTACAGCAGCAAAATGGACCGTCTGTCTTACTTTACTTTACTTTCTTACCTTCTACTTTCTTTTTCTTTCTCTCTCTTCCCCAGACATTATGTCAGAGTGAGACCACAGCTGCTGCTAATGTCAAGCTAGCACTGAATATAAAATAAATATGGGAAAAAAGTACAACAGCAGGAAAAATTAAATACAATTTTATTGGAAAGTTTTACAAATCAAGCTATTTGTAATCCAAAGTACCATCGGTACTAGATCCACATACAGCCAGTGACCCAGCTGCTAGCTCCAGTCAAGGTCTAGTTAGGGTGAAGTTTTTACATTAACCTTTGACTTCATTCATTTGAATGTCATTGCCTTGAATAAACCAGTTAGCAAAATTTTCCTGTCCTCAATCACATTGTTGTCATCGTGTCATAAGTTTAGCATGTGTCTATCCAAGAACAAGTTACATGAAATTCTGCATGCATGTAAATTTAGCCACTTTTACATAAATAAACACACAAGAAAAGGTATTCTCGTCTCAACAAATCTTTTTTTAAATTTTTTTTTTTATCCCTGACCAACACTACAACTATTCAGACATAAAACAGACATGCACAACTTTAGCGTTTCCTTAGGCTAATTCTTCTCACCAAATGCAAAAAGAATTATCCAATATTCACTCTCCTTTTAGTTGTGGTTCTGGTCTCCACCAACTCCTGATGGAAATATCTGGCTTTTCCCCAAGAACAGTTGAATCAAGAGCAACTGGACTTGGTTGTAGATCTTTAGGACATTTCACCTGTCATCCAAAAAGCTTCTTCAGTTCTGACTGACTGGTGGGGAGCCCCAAGTATTTATGCTTAGACTAAAACTAAGCATAACTATCAAGCAGAACTTGCAAACCATGTTTACTCTCTTAAAGCAGTTAATACAAGGTTAAGCATAAATATCAGGCTGCTAAATTTAGGGTTTTATTTAAATCCAAGAAATAAACAAAGAAGGGAGGGGTTTGCCATTTATCTATAAATTAAGGCTGGATCATGCAACTGAGAAGTAGCTTCAGATGGGATTTTTGAATAATTTCTTAATTTGGTCCTCTGCCAATGGGCTCTTTGTTTGTGGATGGATACAGCGGGAATCACGTCAGCTTCAACTTTATAATGGTCCAGAGACCACCACACTCCTTTCCAAAGTTGCGGTGTTCCAGGAAGTTTTATAAGACTCACCATGCCAATTAACCAAACCCTGCTCTTTGGAAAGTTATTTTTGGAGTGCAAATCAACACAGCACTTACTTCTGATTATGCCACTTAGCAGCTTCAGTGTGAGACTTTTTTTTACTTGACTCTTTTTGTGGTTTGCCTTATGGAGTGCTTGTGGTTTCCCAAAAGAAACCTGTATAAAAGACCAAACAACCAAAGCTTGACATCTATGGGGTTTTAGTAACAATGGCCTCTGATTGTAGGAAGAACTAAATCACCATGCGGTAGCACAGGAAAACATTCATACACAGAAGAGAATAAAACTGGCACTGCAGAAAGTGACTGTTGTACTGGATTTATGACTTGGCATTTTATATGTGTATTTTATTATAATGAATAATATCATTCCCGCTGCATTTAAACGACCGCCATAGTGACACAAACAACTTTGCTGCCAAAGGGGATGTGTGGACAAAGACAGGTTTTCCTCTCAAATCATCAGTTAATAAAAATCATATCCAAGTACTGTATGTTAGCAAGACTGCGAGAATCCGGTATCTCATCGGGGAAGGGACAAATTCCCTGGCCTTGAATATGTTGACTAACAAGCATTGAAAAATTATTGTCACTTTTTGTCTAACGAGAGCTGGCACGCTCATTTGGATTAAGACTCAAGGCCACTTAGGAGAGTCAAAGGCTGACAGGGTGGACCTTAACAGCTAAAAATACTTAACAGGTCACACCTTTAATGTTTCAAGGGCTTTACTTGAAATGTCAAGGTAAAACAATAAACATGAGAGTGATGATATTTGTAGTGGCAAAATGGAAGTGCTTTTCACTCTGACTCAAGGAAATTAATAGTATACTGGAATTAACAGGGGATAGCAATTGTTTCAGCTCTGCTAGAACAATAATACTGGAAGTCTTCTGTTGAACTTTTGGCTTCTTAGGAGTCAATATTACACTTGGTTTTAAAATTTTGCATTATAGTTCCCTAAATCTAATAAAATTCTTTATTATAAATGTGTAACTACAAAATATTTGGTTTTTATTTTGGCAGAGACACACTTATTATTTTTGAAAAATGTGCTGTGTGATTTCCCATCTTCTTGTTTAGGGATGACAGCATTGTAAATTTAAAATCCAGATTCTGTCAATTCTCAAAGGCCTTTGACCAACAACTCATCAACAGCCTTAGTTTAGAAATCATTATGTCTCAAGCTGCAGCTTGGCTTGTCTTCTGTCTATATGATTGTGCACTTGGTACAATGTGTCTGATTCAGCAGTGTGAATTGTCCTTAAGGAACAATACGTGTTTATTACACCACAGGTCTTATTTTCATACTTTTAGTCATTATTCCTAGAGGAATTAGTAACACGGTATTCACCAAGTCAATTGCTGAGATCTGGGAACATGGCAACATCATCGCTAAAGGAGTGCATCAGAGCAAGAAACATGGGTGGTCAGCCAATTCAAGTTTTAAACAAACCCTTAAGTAACAGATGAACAGTAAAATTGCTACACAAACTGTCTATTGTAAATCAGGGAGACTTTTGAGGGACTGCAACAACTTGCAAAGTGATGGTCATGTGACAAATGGAGATTGCCAAAGCCAATCTTTGGTGGGAGACTCTTGACGGACTGCTACAACTAGCAAAGCATGGGGCCCCATGACTGTTGGGTACAGCTGACATCATACCACTGCTAGTAAGGGAAATTTTGTGATCATACAACTTTAATGCAGTAGCTGGGAAGTTATTAAGTGAAGTGAACCTTAAATGTAGTTTTCAAACGCTGATCTATAGCAATGTGTGCATCAATATTAATGAGGGATATAATGTCATATTTTAGAGAAATATTGTCTGTTCCTCTCATAATCATTGATTTCACATTTGATTTTTTTTTTTTTTTTTGCATTGATTATAACAGAATCACAGGTACATAATTCAAACTGAAGAAATGTGGTTTTCAAATCTGATTTAGTTGTTTGCGTAAATATTCATAATGGATATAAAAATTGATCTGGTGCATACTTGGGCCAAATATGCGTGTTTCTTCTGGCCTTTCATTGATCATACCTTCCTTTATAGTACAAGCAGACAAACTAGCAAGACCATCGAAAATTAGCCTATGTGCCTTTGGATCTCTCCCTTGGTCACATGGCCTTTGCCTTGCAGGTCATCGGGGACTGTCCACTGTTTCCCCTTCTTGGAAGCCTTCTTGCTAGCTGCCCACTGTAAAGTTTGCACTGTAGGTGTTAGTTGAAAAGGACACTATGCAACTGTTCATGAAAGTTAGAAATCAATAAAATTCTCTGCAGCAAAAGGTAAAACACTGTGAGGTTTGCTAATCAACCTGCCACATTTTTCTCTTTTACTGTATTTGGTTAAAAAGGAGTACTGTATCCTGTAATAACCAATGAAAACCTCTTAGATGTAAAGGCTAAGTAAAGACTGTTAGCTAACCAACACCCATGGTTAAGGATCCCTTCAATAGTCTACATGTAATGTATATGTATTTTCCATATACTTGACAGTTTCATTAAACATCTATTATCACAGAATTTTCCCTCAAATTCTTTTAATATGAGGGGTGCAAAGCAAAAAACTGCCCAGAGAAATGTCTGTTAATAAGGTAAGCACTGCTCTAATATTTAGTAAAAAAAACCAAATAAACCTCATTGTAATGACGTTTTCATTATTTTGAAAACTCACAAAATAACATTTTCAGATACACAGCCAATGGTAGTCTACATGAGAAAACACAGTAATAATAACTTCTACATACTCTAAATGCTCACGAAATAGATTGCTATTGTTAGTGCTAGCTTTGCTGCCTCAAACAACTGTGTGACCCATGTGTTGTAGGTCCTGGCTAAACTTTGACCTATTATACTTACTGTAGTAAGTATAGTAGTACTACTATACTTACTGCTTAATTATAGTAGGTACAGTAGTTTCAATATTTAGTGAAGGATTATACTAATATTTCAGTTACTGTTACTTTAAGTTTTACCTGTCTGAGCGTCTGAATGCTGACTCATCTGACTTCACTGTAGCAATGTCATCGTGCTCCCAGATCCCAGCACTTACTTGTACTTGGTGAGTACAAAATATCTTAAACAATAGAAATGTTGCCCAAATCTACGAAAAATAAATCCCAAATTGTTATAAACTGTAATTCCAGTTTAGTATGTGTTTGCAGTTGCGTTCCAAATTTGTACATTGTTGTCCTTTTATAATTGTTCATAATGTCCAATTCATTGCCCTGTCATTGCATAATCAGTTTCTATGGCTGACCCAAGGTTTTTCCCGTTTTTCCGCTTTCTTTTTTGCCTTTGTTTTTATTTTATTATTTACTGTATTTAGTCAATTTGTGGTATGGTTGCTATGTTAATAGTTAATCTAGGTAGTTTTTTGCCACACACTTTTTGTAACCTCAAATTTGATCTAACTTGGTGAAACTAACTTGAACTGTTTCATGCTTGCTGCCAGTAAAACTGGTTTCCCAAGACATTTGTCCAAAAAGGAAGATGCTCAACAAATATTTTAGATTGACTTTCTTGATTCCAAGGTCAAGAGAATCCCTTGTGGTTAAATGTGCATTTTGTCTTTATTATCTCTGAAGTTGAAAATTGATCATTTACTAACAATATAAGCCACAGCACTTGAGAAAATGTAATTTTCTGAGGGAGTGAATTTTTTCTTTCTCTGAGTAAAAAGGAAGTGCATCCCAAAAAATCATGATGTAGTTCCTGACGTCAAATCATTTGTCTGACAGAATTACCAAAATATTATTATTCTTTGTTAGACAATAAATCTGAAATAGGAATTGCACATTCACTCTCATGCACAGACACATACCCTGCTTACTCACGCTTGCTTGTAGTCTCACACTCTCTCCACATGCAGACTAAACAAGCATTTACTGGCACATATTTAGCAGTGATCCAGACCAGACAACAGCAAGATGACAAGTGATGCCAAAGGCCTCATAATAATGCTTTCGCATAGGGGACTTTTTCCTTCTCACAGATTGCTGAATTTTTATTTTTTCACTACTATTGTAAAGTGGGGGCTGACACTGCTACCAACTCAAATACTACTCACTGTTCAGTACAGCAGAAAATAATTTGCATGGAAATTTTGTACCCAAGTAACAAGTGAAAACTCAAACTTGATGATGCCAACTGATCACAAGTTGCATCACGCTGGAAAGACAGTGCTGTTTTCACTTTGACTGACGCAAACTGTTCTAGCTTTTCAAAGAAAATATTCTGTTTGCCTCTTGATATTATACATGAACCTTTGAGTCACAGGTTACTCTTCTGGTCACCCAAATACTAACAATATCTCTGCCAGTATTTGAGTTAGATGTTTTTTAAAAGCAGTGCAATACTTGATGAATATATCAGGGAGTTGCTGAGACATAAAAGCATCATACTGCAGATCCAGTTGGATTTATTAGACTTTGTGGTCAACATTGGGGCAACAATGATATCATGACAAGTATTTCCATAATAACCATGAGCTATACTGTATGAATCTCAGATCATGAAATTAATACAGACAGCTGGTATTACTCATAAAATGCCATGGAAACCAAAAATGTCCCTATAATGTTCATTATGATGTCAGAATTGTGATTTATTTGATTTCGCAACATTACTTCTGACATTGGAGTGTGGTAGTCACCAAGGACAAGATGGGAGTTTCCACAGATTTACTAAATACTAAATTTTGTTCTTATAATTTTTTATTGTATTAACTGTTGTGTTGTTCTTACAATAAAAACAGATAACCAAATTTTAAGTTTATAACCATAGTGTTGTTCAAGCACAAACACCAGTGGTATGTGTTGTATTGTGTTGCGTTGCGTTGTGTCACGTTGCATTGCGTTGTATGTTATCTGCCTTAATTGTGCAGCTTAAAATTAATTTGGGTTTTTTTGGGCTACTTTTTGTACTATAGGAGCAGAATCTACCTGTGAAAAGTCAGGCTATATTTCAGAGGTTGTCAAACTGTAAGGAAGGGACAGGAGACTTGATAGGGAGACGCTGAGGTAAAGACATCTCCTGTCGCAATTAAACATCCATAAACCTGCTTAGAAATCATAAAAAGGTGCTCCTTATAACTGCAATACTTACCTTGTTTTTAAGTTTTCGTCAGTATTAAAGTAATTAATTGACAGCTGTCAGTAAATCCAATGGTACATAGCATAAAGGAACTGCTAATAGTGAATTGAGTCAGCTTAATTTTCCAAAATGTTAAGAAATAAAAGCTCTAGCCATTATCCAAAAGACTGCATAAAAAAGACTGGATGGGTTCCTGTCTCATCCATTAGCTATACCGATTATATATATGAGGTTCACGGGGGGGCTGACGTTGGACAAGGGGCTGGGTACATACTGGACAGGTTGCCAGTCTATCACAGGGTTATTTGAACTGTTAATTTAAGTGTTGCTATTTATTTCTGCCATTTATCAGTTTCTTCTGGGTAACCGCTTAGACCTCTCTGCTCACTTGCTAACTAGTTTTCAACCTCTCTCAGTTGCAACACAATGGTCAGATGTTATAGCTGACTCAAAATGTCCTCATAGGAAATGAGGAAAGAGAGATGGGGAGTGACATGCAACCAAATAGAGTAACAATTGAAACTGACACTTTTCTCTCATAACATTTATTTCCTTAGATTAAATATAATGAATTAAATATAAATGCTCAGTTTACGTGTAATTGAATCCCTTTTTGATCTCAGTGTATTCAGCGACCAAGATCAGCTGGGCAGAGCAGAGCAGGCAACTTTTGGACTACTTGTCTGCAGTTGACTGACTCCTCTAACTCAGTGGGGATTGCAGACAGAACTCCTGCTTAACCAGCAAGTCATACACAAGTGTTGTAAGCATAGTCATCTAACAAAGCACACTCTTGCATCATAGAGGATTTGCAGCTGCATCATAAATGTCCTAGCAACTATGCCCGACACCGTCACTGCGGTCTACTAGTGAAATGGATGTTTATCAAATAATGACTAAACCAGTAAATCACAATCAGACCTAATGTTTCAAACAAGACATCTGACATCTAGGACTTTGCATTGGCATTTTCTATCTACAGTCTACCTCCTCACAAAATCCAAACAGCCACACACCCATACCCACATATCCACTGCTCATGAAGTGCAGAGTTAGAAGCACGATCTGACCTTGAAGTGATTCTGTTAAAATATAAATTATGTCATGGGCTTTCCCAATAATATTCATCAGATCTTGTTATCCCTCATGCCCTCTTCATGGGTTTTTGGTGTAGTTTTAGTTTAGTTGTTCAAGGAAATAATTGTAGATGCAAAGGCTTGGTTCCTAATTGTTATGGAGCAGTGTTTGCAGATGGTAGCAGGTCATTGCAACCAGTGCTACGTAAGTTTGCAGTCTGCATTTTTCATGTGAGTGCTATTCTAACTACATGTTCTGCTCTGAAAGCTCCGGCTGTGGGCATTACTGGGGTTGGAGCCAATGGCTCAAATTGAAAAGGCTGGGGACAACCACGGTCCTCCACCCCATTAATGTCCACTTCAGAGGATTCTGGAGGGTAAAAGATTTCCACCTCAAGTGGGTGGGTGGAGTTTGGCTCAGAGCTGGGGATGAAGTTACACTTTAATACATTTACTGAAATGTTACATGGATTCCTGTTCAGACTGACCATGACCATGACTATATACATTTTATGAATTATACTGTGGAGTCTGAGCAGAGCAAATTCACCCAGAAATCAAATTGCATCCTGGGACTTGGATAATTTCCTCAAACTCAAACGATCATAAAAAAAAAAAAAAAAAAAAAAAAACCTTTCTTTTATAGGTTTGCTTAAATTTTCAATCAGTTGATGTTCACTTTGACCCTTTCTTTTACCATATGAAATTTAAAGTTATTTTAGTTTACAGTATTAAAGAAACTTAAAGGCAAAATTACCCCCAAAATCAAAATGCATCCTAGCACTTAGATGATTTTCTTATATTCAAACACTCATAAAAACCTTTCCTTTGTAGGTTTGCTGAAATTTTCAATAGATTCCTGTTCAGTGTGACTCTGACTATTACCATATAAAATTCTAAGTCATTTTACTGTACAGTTTTGAAGTAAATTAATGACAACATAACCCCGAAATCAAAATGCATTCTGGCACTTGGATAATTTTCTCATATTCAAACACTCATAAAAATGATAGCACTTAAGTTTTTCTGTTGTACACATTTAACATCAGTATGCACAACACTATCTACAATTTTTTTGACTATTACTGCACACTGATGCATGCAGTTTAAAAAAATTACATATCTTTTCATGATACATTTTAATTTTAAATATTTGCATTTGTATCTACTTTGACATGTTGTAATACAGGTTACATGATACTTTAGCACACCATCTTTCATTATGTTTACGGCTTTTTAATACTCTTGTAAAAATTGCATTAGGTTGTATTAAAGTATTCTAACAATCAACTGATCTCACAAAAATAAATTTTAATAATGTGAACAATATTTCATCTTTGTGTCTTTGACATGTCCTTTACTTCACAAATTGTTTCATATGGGCTGGTGGTCCCCTGTTTGTTTGAGATCGGATGAGCTCATCAGCTTGTGAACCACCAGGTGCACTGCTCTCCTTGTTATGTTCCACAATAGGCAGAACTTCCATTTGTGTAGTACCTGTGTCATTTTGCCCTATTCTGCTCACTGGTGGAGGTACCACATACGCATCAACATGTGTTGAATCTGGTATCAGAACTGGCAGATCATGCTCCTGTCTGCTGAAAAGTTTATCAACACGTCACCTGACCACTTTACCATTTCCAAGCAACACTAGTACGAAAATGTTCATGTGATTTACTGTATCAGTCCCGGTATTGGTATTTAGTCAACATCCGCAGATTTTGGTATGGGCAGGATCTTCTGCCATAAATTGCATTCTTTGGCATGTTTGTCATGGTAAGGTTTTTGGCTTGCTTTCCACCTTTTGTTTTAAGTCTGGGTGTATGAGATCAAGTGTACACCTCAGCTACCCATCATCATCTCAGTGGGTGATAGTCCAGTTGTTGACTGTGGAGTGGTGCGAAAGCTCAAGAAAGCCCTAATTAACTTTGTCTCAAATGTATCATCGGTTTTCTTTTTTCATGAGCTCTCTGAAAGTCTGTACTGCTCTTTTAGCTATGCTGTTAAATGATGGGTGGTACGGTGCTGATGTAACATATGTGAATCCATTTCATGTCATAAACTCTTTGTTTTGTTCACTGACAAAATACTGTGCATTGTCAAACATGATCATCTCTGAGATTCCATGTGTGCAGAAACTTCTCACAGTTTATTGTTGCTGATGTAGCTGAGGTCACCGGGTACATCTAACCACTTTGAGTGTGCATCCACAATCACTTAGAACATTTTCCCCATAAAAGGACCTGCATAACCTATGTAGAGTCTTCTCCATGGCTTCTCAGGACACTCCCAGGGGTGGATTGGTGCAGGCGCAGGTGCCTTTTTTGTGTTAATTGTATGTGGTGCATGACTTTACCTTGTTCTCTATGTCAGTATCCATGTGGGGCCACCACATGTAACTTCTTGCCAGGCCTTTCATGCGGCTCATACCCAGTTGCGACTTATGTAACTGTTCCATCAAAGGAGCCTGTCCCCTCTCCAGTATCACAGTACGGGCTCCCCACAGCACACAGCCATCCTGTACACTAAACTCATGTTGTCTCTACCTATAAGGCATAAAGTTACCGTCCGATTATTTGTCCATCCTCTCAGGATATGCTCATTTGCTACATTTTTTAAGCTGTTCTGATGTCATCATTGGTCTCTGCTCCTGGACTAACTTTAACACACGTTTCTCTGGTAATGGACCATTGGGTTTCTCTGGAAGTGGGAGTTAGCTAAGAGCATCAGTGTTACCATTGTTTTTACCTGCTCTGTACATGAGAACATACTCATACTGTATGCTCTTTACAGTACAGCCCATCTTATTATCATCATCTGGGATGCCATGTCCAGTACAGCATTCATCTCATGGAATAAATCACAAATTTCCATTCATAAAGATACTATTGAAGATACTGTACTCCAAAATGAACAGCAAATCCCTCTTTATCTAACTGGGAACAGTTCTTTTCTGCACCTGAAAGTGTGCATGATGCAATCTCTATAGGCTTCTCCTCTCCATCTGAAATGCAGTGAGCCAGCACAGCTCCACCTCTGTATGAAGAAGCACCACAGGAAATGATCAGTTCTCTTTTTTTCATAGTGCAATTAACACACTGCTGGATTGCAAAAGTTCTTTTCACTATTTCAACTCCCGTCTTGCTCTGGCCCCCAAAATGACAGTTAATTCTTCGTAAGCAATTTATGCAGAGTTTCCAGGAATGTAGACCAGTTTAGGAGGGACTTATTTTAAAAGTTCAACAGTCCCAAATAAGTTGAGCTCAGTCAATGATGGGTGCTGGAGCCTTCTTCACAGCTTTCACCTGTGCCGGCAGTGGATGCAGCCCTGTCTTCTCCACTCGATGTCCTAAGAATGTCAATTCCTTCTCCATGAAATGGAAGTTGCTCCTTTTTAAGTGTAATCCTGCATTTTCCAGCCAGACAGAATGATGTCATCAAGGTACACAGAAATTTTCAATTCTCTGCACTACACCCTCCATAGTACGCTGAAAGATGGCTGGACTAGATCTCACACCAAAAGGCAACCTTGTGTATGTCAACAGTCCTTGTGTGTTCACTGATACTTCATCTGGTACAATCTGTTGATATGTATGGCTCATGTCTAGCTGTATGTATTTGTCTCTGTCCTCCATCTTATGCACAGGCTGCCAGTCTATCTAGAGAGCTTTAATCTATCTTTATGCCACTAGACTTGTCCCTGAACCTTTGACAACCACTACTGAATCTTAGCAATGCCTTTGTGTTCCAATTTGACTTATAATACTCATAATAAAAAGCTCATAATACTGGCACTCTATGGCCACCGCATATTCTCAGTTTTATCCTGCAAATATCTAGCCTGCGTTTGTTGGTACCTATGAGTAACTTCTGAAATACCCAGGTTCACAGTCATCTGTATCCACCTTTGGAGCAAAAAATGAATGTTAAAGGATGACAGTCCTCATGCAAGAGTCTGACTCTTCGGAGGGGAAAGGTAGTAGAATTGTATGTATTTTTTCAGGGTCTGCTCAGGGTCTGCTTCAGTAATACATTTAAAGAAAGCCATACTGGCAGAATATTAAAAGAAGGGTCCTTCTTCTTTAAAGTATTCCATTTCCTATCACATCCAACCAAGTAATTGTTTGAAATGAAAGTGTACGTTGAGAGATTCCCACATGACAGAACTTACACAAAAATTCAAAAGGAAAATAATGGTCAGGATAACAAAAATAAAGACTCGAGAAATAGCATTGTGTATCTGCTGTCATTTAAACCCATTGGCCATTGCCTTAAAATTTGTGCTCTCCCTGAGAAATGTGAAATTGTCACACATATGACCTCAAATTGTACTCTTATAGGTTGACCATTTCTGAAAAGAATTCTAGCTTCATGTTGTATAAATCTGCATGTATACTTTTTTCAATCAAAAAAAAAATTCATTTGAAAAAAATTTGTGTTACAGGATAATGACAAGGAACCGGATTTGGCGGAATCTGCTTACATCTCAACAGAGAGCATTGAGGCAGAAGATATATTCTTCAGTTGTAGTTTGCCAAAGCAGCCATGTTTCTTTTTTATTGACAAAACAGAATGGCAAGAGCTGAGGAAATCTCAGAAAGGAAGATGTTTTCAAGGATTACATTGGACAAATGTGACTGCCAGGGGAATAAGATCAATTCACCCATACTGCAGCTTTGGTTTCAAATGACACTGTAAAAACCCTGCTGTCACGAAAAAAAAAACACACACACACCCATTTTCAAATGTATGGGCTACTGCAGGTTTTGAAGATTGTCCCTATACTGTTAGTATGGAAGTCACAGATGAGATAACCCTGAAGGCAACTGTGGTATTCACAGGAGGTGAGGTGTGCCACAGTACAAGTGAACTAAAAAGGAGGCCAGTCTGTGCTGATTCGCATACGTCCATTGGAGAAACGGCGGAAACAAAATTACCAGGAAGAATCTATTTTGATTCCATGCAAAAAATACCAGAGATGGTGATACAATCAGGCTTCAAAAAAAGGCACCAAAAGAGGTTCTAAAGAAGAAGAATGGCCCCCAAGACAACCAAAAAGACCTCATTCCAATGAGCTTCTAATTCTGCAAAAAATGTGAACAGACAATGTAGTCCTGCAGAGGGATATGATGAACCCAAAAGGCATAATGCTGCGGTAAAAAAAGAAGCTGTCAGTGTTTTAAAAAAGGTGCAAGAATGACATTGTGTATCTGGATGCAACGGAAAGTTTAATTCAACAAGAGAGTGCAAAAAATCCACCATACTATGTGTATGAGTTAATTGTTCGGAATCCTTCCAAGGGGGGACCTCCTGTTCCTGTTGCAAACTACATTACTTGTGACCACACCAAAGGATCGGTCACCTACTGCCTGCAGGCTTTTCAAACTGATCTGATCAAGTTATATGTGAAAAAGGCATTCAAAAGGCCAATTATGATCATTTGTGATGGTTCCTTTATGCTTTTGCATTCTATTGCTTTTAAATTAAAAGTGTGGAGGATCTCCCGTAGAAGTACTTTGAAGTCTCACTGACCAACATCAGGCAGAAAAGTTTGACCTTCCCATTCGGCACAGATGCTTAAGCCACAAAATGAAGAATGCCAAGGATCTGTGCAAAAAACAGTAGGTATTTTATGAAGGGGGAGTAGTCTATAATACACTCAACTACAAAAATACAAAATTCAACTAACAACTAATTTTCTTTTTTCTTACGTTTTTTCTTCTTATTTTCTTTTAGTATTCAAAAATATTACAAGCTTGCAATGCATAAATTTGGACTACTTGCTGTTGTGGAGATTTTGCTGATTATTGGTCAACTCATCAATGAAGAAAGTGTACAGGAGCCCAAGATGTCTTATGCTGAAAATATTTATTGAAGCTTGGCCAAGTAGATTGGAGAAATTATCAATACAAGTTTATGTGCACGATGCCGTCTCCATTCTGAAGCTCAGTCCCCTGTGCTCAGTCTTTTAACCCTTACAGATTATGCTGCAAATACTTTAGGCCCAGAAATTGTCAAGCTCAATGCTTCCACAGTTTGTGGAGTTAGTCTAATGGTTTGTTATTCTTTAAACAGGGAAATATTTTTACCCTTGTTAGTTCAGATCACAATGCAGTATAACGTTAGCGCATCCTGGTCTGGAGCCATTGTTATCTGGCTATGCCCATGCATTCTAACAGACCCCAATCTATGGCGTCTAGGCAGGCAAAAACAGCCATCTCCTTTGACCTTGGCTACTACAGCAATTCTGCTTCACTTTTATCAGAATGGCTCCGTTTTCCCTAAATGACTTCAGACAGCTGCCCAACATCTCAAGGAGAGAAGACAGTGGGCCTTTCAGAAAGATTTGCTGCTGTTTCCCCTGAGACCTCAAGGCCCATGCTTGACCTGTGTAACCAAATAGAAAATTTCCTAACACTTGCATGTTCCACAAGTCTGAAACAGATGGATGAGGTGGTTCCCAGTGCCACATTCCTGTTTTATAGTCCTTGCACTGGAGACAGCGTGGCAAAACACAACAACAGCCTCCAAGTGCCTATGCAGCAAATGGGAAGACTGAAAGTTGAGGAACAAAACATTGTTGCTGAAGACTACAAGGTAATTAACAGAATTCCAATTATTTTCATACTGTAGACTATGTTCAAATCTCAACCAGATCTGCTGTGGATTTTTTTGAGAACACCTTTACACTTTGTGTGTTCCATTATAGACATGTAGACAAGATTTGCTAGTTAAAGTGTTCAGGGTCTGTTTCAAGACGTGCCCTGTCTCTTGCTTAATGCTTCTAGGGATTAGAAGACTCACAATTTGATAACTGTCATAAAAACCTGATGAATGATTAATTCTATTTATTTACATGAGTGTAATCAATTGCAATTGTGTATAACTGCAGAAATTTCAATTGTCTGTCTTTTATTGAGCATATAGGGATTAAATTTACTTTATAACAAATACTATGTCTAACTGCACAAATAATACAGTGTAATAGTGTAATAATACATATACACTATATATTTAAATTGTATAAAAAGGAAAACATTTCTCTTCAGAATTATATGGCAGCCACACCTCTTTAGAGCCACTTCCAACAAATAATGGGCAGTGCACCTCTTGACCATGATAATGAAACAAATAATTATGATGCACCAACATTCATTGCCAGTTAGGCCAAGTACTTCCTCCTGAATGCTACTCTGTGGTCTGGTCTGATGCTAGGTGGGTTTTACAAATCCTGTGTCCAAACTTAAGTAATTGATGATAACAAAATATTAACACTTGTACTTTATATTGCACATTGTCCTATATTAGCTGTCATAGCCCAGCATACCAGCATTTCAGCAAGATCCACAAAGAAGTCAGTTAGTCCAATAACCAGGTAAATTCTGACCTGATAAATTTTAAATATCTTGTTCATCAATAGCTCCATTTTAAAATGAATGTTTTTGCCTTAAACTATTTGCAGAAAAATTTTTTTTTTTCAGTTTTACAAAACTTTACACAAGACAATCAGACAAAAGGGCATAAAAGGAAAAAAGTAAGTGGGACCTCAAGAGAATTAGGTTCCAGTGAAGGCGACTCACATGACGGATGGCTTTGTGCATATGTACCAAAGGATGCACGATGCACTGCTCTGTGAATATGAAGACTCTTCTAGTCCTTTCGAGTGGAAATGGAGCAATGAAAAAAGACACGTCAGAAGCGTAGAGGAGTATTTTTTTTTCCCCACTAGTAAAGGGTCTGCCATTCAAATAAGTGAGAAGCAGGGTACTTTCTGTAAGAGGGTATAATAAAAATTCTAGTCTAGAAGCATTTGCTGAGTGCGTATACATTAATTTGTATGTAATTAATTACGTAATTTTTAAAAAATCATATAAATTATGCACATTGGATTTTGGGGGGGAGGGTCTGTTTGTTTGTTGTTTGTTTTTTTGTTTGGTTGTTTGGTTGTTTGTTTGTTTTTTTGTGTGTGTCAGAAGAAGTCTCCAAAGGCATCCCCAAATGTACCAGAGGAAAAATCTGAAGTGGGAGCCCAACACAGGTGTTTTTTTATTTCTGTTTTGAATGACATTCTATGCTTACTGTTTAAATGGGACATTACTGAATAGAATATGAAAAACATTAAGCAGTTGTAGGCTATGTTCTTAAAATGTAGGTATTCGGTTGTAGGGGTTGGTTGCCATATAAACTGTTATACTGGGCTGAAGACAGGCCCAAATCACACCCAAAGCACACTGAGAGACTGAGCTAAATGACTCTGCTTGGTCAGTCAGCAGGCAAATGGTTGGCAATAGGCAATCAATCCAAACAAATTACAAATCAAAACACATCCTATATTAATAAAAGTTATGTGCTGTATATACAGTCTTGTGAGGTATACATACTTGGAATAATGACTGATACAGAACAAGTAAGGAAGTGGAAGGCTGATCTGATGATGTGATGGCAGGAAAGCTTAGTGGTTAGAGCAGGTGGCCAGGTGGAGAATAGCAATCTATCTAAAAAGACATTACAATTAGTGCAAAAATTTTACTATGACTTTAAAACTGAGGAAAAACACAACATACAGAAAGCAGAGTCAGAGGAAACCATAATACACTGTACATAATCATAAGGAATGTGTAAACTGACCTATTGTAAATATATCAAAAGTATAGCCTCTCAGCACACTGACAGCCAATGGCATAAAAAGAATAATAATCTGTTACATCAATAAATTTCAAGTATGCATGTTTACATACACGTAACTTTGCTGTGTCCATTAACGTTACCATTACACACCACAGGCTGACGTGCTGATATGCTGCGGTTGCCAGCGTTTGTGTGATTAGTAGCGAGTTTTGCTGCTCTGCCTCTACCCAGTTAATTATACTATTTTCTTCATTACAGCAGCTAATTACCCGCTGTACATTTACACCTACATTGGTTCTGCTTAAGAACTCTTAGTTCTCTCCTTCCTTTAACAATTTTCTAGCTATTTCACAGTCACAGTTTACACGCTATACAGATTTGCCAGTTACTTTAGCATAGCAGTTAGCAATGGCTTCTCTCTCTCCCTCCCACTCTCCTGATCTCTCTTGCTCGGTGTGTATTTTGTTTAGTAAACAACTCTGCCTTCTTTGGCAATAATTCTACATGCAATAAATGTAGTTTATTTGAAGGCGATGGAGCTGGGGCTTAATGAATTGGAAGCACGGCTCTGCACCATGGAAGCCAAGTCGCGATAGTTAGCTGGCCCCCAGTAGCCAGTGTGAGCCGACCCAGTTTGGCTCTTAATCTCCCCCCAGCAGCTCCTGAGCCTCCAGGCAGCCAGGACAGTTAGGTGACTGTCCGTAACAAGAAGCCTAGCCCTAAGCAGAAGCCAATGGTTCACCACCAACCAGTTCATGTTTCAAACAGACACTCCCCATTCAATGACACACCGATTGAAAAACCAACTCCGGTTATTGGCAAAGAATGAGAATATTTTGAGAAACATGAAGTTAGCGACACCAGCGACCATAGTCAAATGTATTCCTGGGTCCAGAGTTTTGGAATGTAGAATCCTATTTGAAACTGCTGGCTAAGGATGAACATAAATACAATAAGATTGTTATTCATGTTGGCAGTAAAGACACCCAATTATGCCAATCGGAGGACACAAAAATTAATGTTGAGTTGGTGTGTACATATGCAAAGACAATGACTGACTCTGTAGTTTTCTCCAGACCTCTGTCTAACCTGACCTGTGATGACATGTAGAGCCACATGTCATCATTCAATCGCTGGCTGTCGAGGTGGTGGCCAGCAAAAAAACGTGGGTGTAGATAATTGGCGGACTTTCTGGGGAAGACCTAGTCTGATTAGAAGAGAGCGCATACATCCCACATTGGATGGAGCAGCTCTCATATCTAGAAATCTGACTGAGTTTATCAGTAGACCAAAACCATGACAACCCAGAGTTGAGACCAGGAGGCAGAGCTGCAGTCTTACATGCTTCTCAGCAGTCACTCATCCAAAATCCCATAGAGACTGTGTCTGCCCCCCAACCACCTAATTTAATTAACTCAAAAATAAACAGAAGAGGAGTTGGACACAAAAACCTAATAAAAATTAAGACCACCATTGCAGAAGTACAACAAAATAAGTGAAATAAATGTGCACTCTTAAACATTAAATCACTCCCATCCAAAACTGTATTAGTAAACGATCTAATATCAGATCATCATATTGATATATTTTGTCTTACCGAAACCGGGCTGTGTCATGATGAATATGTTACCCTAAATGAATCCACTCCTCCTAGTCATATTAATACTCACATTCCCCAAGGCACTGGCCGAGGAGGTGGAGCCATTTTCAGTTCAAGCCTAATGATCAACCCTAAGCCTAAACTCAATTATAACTCATTCAAAAGCCTGGTTTTTAGTTTTACATGTCCATCATGGAAAACCTTAAAGCCTATTCTTTTTGGTATAGTGTACTGTGCTCCTTGCCCATAGTCTGAATTATTATCTGAAATCTCAAAGTTATTACCAAGTTTAGTCCTTAGCACAGATAAAGTAATTATATTAGGCAATTTCAATATTCATGTGGATGTCGATGATAGCCTTAGCACTGCATTTATCTCATTATTAGACTCAATTGGCTTCGCTCAGAGTGTAAATAAACCCACTCACTGTTTTAACCACACCCTCGAACTTGTTCTGACTTATGGCATTGAAAGTGAACATTTGATAGTCTTTCCACAGAATCCTCTTTTATCGGACCATTTTTTGGTAACTTTTGAATTCCTATGGCTGGACTACACACCATCAGGGAAAAATGTCTCTTCTAGATGTGTATCTGACAGTGCTGTAGCTAAATTTAAGGAAGTAATTCCATCAGCACTTACTTCATTGCCATGTTTAAATATAACAGATGCTAACTTTAGTCCCTCCCAAATTGATCATCTTGTTGACAGTGCTGCAGTCTCAGTGAGAATGACATTTGACTCTATTGCCCCTCTAAAAAAGAAGGTAATAAAATAAAGGAGGTTAGCTCAATGGTTTAACTCCCAAACCCGCATATTAAAGCAAACTACGTGAAAACTTGAAAGGATATGGTGTTCTATCAAACTCGAAGAATCCCGCTTACCCTGGCATGATAGCCTCAAAACATACAGGATGGCCCTCTGTAATCCCAGAGCAGCCTATTACTCATATTTAATAGAGAAAAATAAAAACAACCATAGGTTCCTTTTAGCACTGTAGCCAGGCTGACCGATAGTCATAGCTATAATGATCCATGTATTCCTATAAATTCACCACCTCCTGCCCTCAACCGGCACCGATTTATCCTCATACACAGGAACCTTGGAAACATATATACTTAGACAGTTTCTCTCCCATCAACCTTCACCAACTAACTTCAATAATGTCTTCATCTAAACCATCAACCTGTCTCTTAGACCCCACCCATTTTACACTTATTTAGGCCATCCTCATTAGATGTAATCAATCTGACTTTATTAATAGGATATGTACTACAGTCCTTTAAAATATCTGTAATTAAAACTCTTCTTAAAAAGCCTACTCTTGATCCAGATGTTTTAGCCAACTATAGACCTATATCTAATCTTCCCTTTCTCTCTAAGATCCTTGAGAAAGCTTGTTGCCAACCAGTTGTGTGACTTTTTACATAATAATAGTTTATTTGAGGATTTTCAGTCAGGATTAAGAGTGTGTCATAGCACAGAGGCAGCATTGGTGAAAGTTACAAATAATCTTCTAATTGCATCGGACAAAGGACTTGTCTCTGTACTTGTCTTGTTAGATCTTACTGCTGCATTTGACACTATTGACCATCACATCCTATTACAGAGACTGGAACATTTAACTGCCATTAAAGGAATTGCTCTAAACTCGTTTAAGTCCTATTTATCAGATCAATTTCAGTTTGTGCACCTTAATGATAAATCCTCCATATACTCAAAAGTTATTCATGGAGTTCCACAAGGCTCTGTGCTTGGACCAGTTCTATTCGCCTTATATGCTTCCTTTAGGCAAAATTATTAGGAAACACTCCATAAACTTCCATTGTTATTCAGATGATCCAATTGTACTTGTCAATGAAGCCCAATGAAACCAATCAGTTAGTTAAACTTCAAGAATGCCTTAAGGACATAAGACCTGGATGACCAGCAACTTTTGCTGGTAAACTCAGACAAAACTGAGGTTTTTGTACTTGGTCCACAACACCTCAGAAACACATTAGCTAATGATATACTTACTCCAGATGGCATTGCCCTGGCCTCCAGCACCACCATTAGGAATCTTTGAGTTCTCTTTGATCAGGATATGTCCTCTAATTTGTGCATAAAACAAACTTAAAGGAATTCCTTTTTCACCTACATAACATTGTAAAAATCAGGCACATCCTGTCTCAAAAAGATGCTGAAAAACTAATCCATGCTTTTGTTACTTCTAGGCTAGATTTTTGCAATTCCTTATTATCAGGCTGTCCCATAAAATCTTTAAATTCTCTCCAACTGATCCAGAATGCTGCAGCCCGAGGACTGACAGGAACTAGCAAAAGAGATCATATTTTTCCTGTGTTAGCTTCTCTGCATTGGTTCGCTGTAAAATCCAGAATAGAATTTAAAATCCTCCTCCTCACCTACAAAGCCCTCAATGGTCAGGCACCATCATATCTTAAAGAACTCATAGTACCCTATTACGCTAGTAGAACACTGCGCTCCCAAAATGCAGGCTTACTTGTGATTCCTAGAGTCTCCAAAAGTAGAATGGGAGGCAGAGCCTTCAGTTATCAGGTTCCTCTCCTGTGGAACCATCCTCTCCACATTTAAATGTAGGCTTAAAACCTTCCTTTTTGATAGAGCTTATAGTTAGGGCTGGCTCAGACTTGTCTTGAACAACCTCCTAGTTATGCTGCTATAGGCCTAGACTGCCAGGGGACTTCCCATGATGCACTGAGCTCCTCTCACCTCCTCTCCCCTCTCTCCCCTTATTATTATACTTTATGTGGTACCTGTTTTTTGCTATGCCCCCTCAACATCTCTCTCTCCTTCTCTCTCTCTCTCTCTCTCTCTCTCTCTCTCTCTCTCTCTCTCTCCTCTCTCTCTCTCTCTTTCTCTCTGAACCCAGCCGGTTGAGGCAGATGCCCCCTCACCATGAGCTGGGTTCTATTCAAGGTTTCTACCTGTTAAAAAGGAGCTTTTCCTTCCCACAGTCTCCAAGTGCTTGCCCATGGGGGAATTTGGGCCTCCGTAAATATAACTATAAAGAGTAAGGTCTAGTCCTGCTCTATATGAAAAGTGCCCTGAAATAACCTCTGTTATGATTTGGCGTTATATAAATAAAATTGAATTGAACTGAAAAAGGTAAATTCTTTCTTTTTATTAAAATAACATTTGAAACCATGTTTGGACTGGTTATACAAGATGAAGTGTTGAAAATGTTTGAATGAATCTGTATCACTGATGATGCTGTTGGATTTTATGAAAAATGCACTCTCAATGCACTCAAGTACTAATTATATGAACTAGGCAATAAGCTAGTGATGGTACCCCATTACAAATTGAAAATGATAATGAACATAATGTAAGCTCTCACTTGTCTGTGGTAAAATGCAGTTATCATCAGTATTTATATTTCCAAAACCATTGTTTACTGCAAGTTGTACATCAGTACTAACCCCAAATCTTCTGCTAGGATGATTTGGAAGCAACAGACATTGTCACCAAATCAAAGAGAATGTCAACACAGTTGACAAAAAAGGTGTCACAATTTCAGTTTGAAAAGCTGACTGAATTTACTTTAAGGTGGGAGCAGCTGTCAATGCTGCAAATTGATATTTTGCAAACCATGGCCTTGGTGGCCTTTCAGAGGGTCCTGATCCCTACCTTGGGGATCACTGATGCACTGTGTACTTTTACTTAAGAAAGGACCTGAATGGTTATTGCATTGCTGTCCCCCATTAAAAAGACACTTAATAGACTAACATCACACACAACATTAAATAAAATTTTGTGTTTACGTAGCAGCAACCCACACATTAAATTTTGTGCCATAACAAATATAAGTCATAAATTGTGTCTGCTGTATTCACAGAAAGCGGCAGTGCAGATTATCAAAAGAAGACAATCCAAAATCGAGGGGCTTTGGAATAAGTCAGCCAAACAGAAAAACATACTTCTAAAAGACCTCCAAGGTTGCATACACTGGAACAAATCTTTCACCAGCATTACTAGTTGACCAGTGGTACCATCAACCTGGCCAGCAATCTAACGACAAAGGACAATATGCACATTGATGGTTTTCAGTCAGTTCAGTCAGTTCTACCATTTAGTGCAATTGCACATGGAGGGATTGTTGGAACTCGAACAAAAAAAGTTTGTCCAGATATTGAACAGTCGCCAGAGCCACTTGATCATGGTTAGAAAGGTTTGCGGCGAAGAAAATCCACTCTCTGTATATGACAGCAAACATGCCCCTCTGGACCCAAGAACGCAGCAGACACAGTCCTGGCTGCTAAGGCCACAGTCAGACAGTTTTGAGGTTCTGCAACCACCTGTACAGCAGTAAATAAATCTCAGTAATTGTGGGGTGCTTGCCATAGCCTTTGCATTCGCAGTATGTAAGGGTCATCCACCACAGTTGTGCATGTTAAATGAAAGAAGGCTAAGGGCACAGCTGTATAAATCATAAACAAAAAAAACAGCATCAAATTTGGAGTGAAGACCATAGAGAGTGAAGCTGAGGCAAACACTATGAAAACTGCACTAACAGTCTATTGTGTTTACAGAACAGCTCACTACAATGAGCTGATGGTCCAGTGCTCTAGGTGCCAAGAGTGGTATCATCCCACATGATAAAAATTCCCAAAGGGGTGATTGGTAATGATAAAAGGCATTGTGTTTTGTATTCATTGATTTGAATTAATTTTTAATTTATTTGAAAAAAATGCTAAACATTTAAAAGGTGTCACTGCTGTATTTTAAGTTTACATTTGATAAAAGTAAATGTCAAATATCACAAATTTTATTACTGTTTAATACATACTAAATTTCACAATAATCACTTTTTATTTATATTCTTACAAACAAAAACAGGACTTTTTTTCTGCAAAAAATGCAACATTAGAGAAAATAATTGAGTGTTCATAAATAAATTGAATTAAAAACTAGAAATTGAAAATTTCAGCAAACCTATAAAGGAAAGGTATTTATCAGTTATGGCATTTGATTTCAAAGGTGAATTTGCCTTTAATTTGCCCAGAGACTGCACAGTATTGTTAATTAAAATATATACAGTCATACAAGGTCATAGTCAATCTAACCAGGAATCTATATAACATTCAGCAAATGTATTAAAGAATAGGGAAAAGGGGATAGGGAATTTTCCATGTTTACAGTGGAATTTTTCCCCAGAAGGAAACAGACACTGAAATGACTTTAAATTTTATAGGACATATTTAAAAGCAGCCAGTTTCTCAGTTAAGTGCCATTGCAATTTATTTCATATTTCATAATGATTTTTAAAGTAATAAAAGTTTCAATGGGTATATAAACTGTTTTCACTTATACTGTACATATCCATTTTGGCTGCTTCCAGCACCTGTACCGTTAGTGCAGGAGGAGACGGGTTCACTGGACCACAGTGGGACATAATGTTAATCCTATCCTGAGCACAGTGGGCATTACCTGCGCTTCCTCTCTTATCTCCAAAACCTTCTCTCTTTCTTTTTCTCTCAGTCTCTTCATCTTGTCCAATATCTGTTCCCTTCCAAAAGCTGAGCTTTGATTGATGTAGTCTATAGACATGCATGTTAATTAACTTTACACAAGCTGAATTGAAAGAAAAGAATTTCAACTTTGCGGAAAGTTTATCAGTCTGACATTGGATGGATGAAATTAATGGTAGCTAGCCAGCTAGCTAGCTAGTTAAATCACTCATGTGAAACTAACTAGCCATAATAATGACAGATGGCCACTGTTTAATGTATTGCGACCATACGGGAGCTATTCGTCAGATGATGTCTGGGGATAAATGGCACCTTTATCACGCTTTGGGGGATTCAGCTATCTGTCCAGTTTGTTGACATAATCAAAAAACAATGTGTTGATTAATGATTTTGTAGAAACAACAAAATCATTCACTTCATCCACCCATTCATAAGCAATGATGTTAATGATCAGATGAGAAAGTCAGTTATCTTGGCATTGTAAATATATCTTTGCAACACCAAAGCAGAGTTATTTTTAGACAATTATTTCATGACTTTAACACCTCAGAAAAAATACCAAGGTCCAGACCTTGATGACCTCAATGGTGACTACAGCCATATCAACAGTCTGAGCATGTAACTGTATAATCTTCTATCATGTAAATAGTTACTGGGATTGAACACATGATCAGTTAAACTAGTGGTCTTCTTTTTATTTTCACTGCATTAACCTTTATTTACTCATTAATACAATAGTGGTGTACAAATAACAGCAATTGTACAACTATAATTAATATATTTATATGATTACTACTAGTGATCTATTTGTATTCATATTTTTTGTATATCTTTTTTATCCACACTCTTTTGCCCACAGAGCCATTTTGCTATTTGAAGATCATGATGTGAAGTCTTGTAAAAGTTATTTTTCAGGAATAAAAACCAGCAGTTATGCTTTTACTTTCAGATACATCTGCAATTTTAAAATGCTTTGCGTTAATGTCCTTGAAAATAAAAAAGTCTCAGTACTTACAGTATATGTCAGATTGATGATTTGGAATAATTTTCAATAATATATCAGCACGTCATATTTCATAAGATGAACCTTCTCCGTTTACACCTCCTCTGTTCTAACATATTGTATATACCATTAACATTTCCAGTCAGCTACTTTGTACTGAGATCTGTCAGAGACAGCCATCATAGACATTGGCATAAACATAATACATAAATAAAAATAATTGAAGGAAAGACAACCAGGACCTGGTGTGTTTACCAGACAGGACAGCGGGCCAAGACAAGGAGCACACATTCAAAAAAAGGCCGAGCATTTATAGATTTAGCTTATGTAGTAGCATTAGTCCCCTTTTAGCATCTTTCAGTACATTGTTTTGGAAAAGCAAAACAATGAGCCAATAAAGAGCCATATACTGTATTTCCGTGAGGAGTTGGTAAAGATATAACAGAGTTCACAGCTTGTTTCCACTGGCCCCAAGTGGCCAAAAAAAAACAGTAATTGCAGGTTTAAAACACTAGATTAGAACATCAAAAAAACGGCTAAAGTGTCAATATAAAAAAATAGTTTCTTTCAATGACTATGTAGACCAGCAGAAAGGCTTTACTCTTTCAAACCTTCTCTGGCTTCTACAAAGAGTTAAGAGCACTAAAATAAATTTGAATCTGCAGAAGATGTAAAATATAAATGCAAAAGACTGTATTGGTTAGTTAAATCTGACATCATAGCAGCTCATATATGAATAGTAGGAAAAGGCTCCACAATTATTTAGTAGCCTATAACATTCTGGTTGGCAATTGTTTGTCATCAAGTTGAATCTATTAAAATGCTTATGCTGAATAAAGAATGGATAGCTAAAAAGAACACTTTACCCAGCAGCTATAATTTTCACATAACTTTTCCATTCTTCTCCACTCCTTCATGGACACTGGAGTAGCCAAAAAAGTATCTGCTTATATTCTCAATAGGTCCAAAATGCTAAAACCATTTTCATCCTTTTAAGCCTAAATAGTCCTGCACAATATCATTTAATTATCAAATCTGTGTGTTTTTGGTCAAACAATGGTCCTCTCGGCCTCTGTTCACTCAGTATCACATCATGCCATTTCCAACCTGACTTCACCATTGTCCTCTAATGATATCAGTCTATTAGGGGTGTTTTTTTGCACAACTTTCCTTCTGTTTTACTTCGCCCTGCAGCATCAAAGCCAAAACAGTTGCACAAATTTTCCATTTCATTATGCCCACTGAATGTTGTTGCCACCACCCTTGAACCTGGCATGGCAATGTTTATGCAAGAATTTTATCAGCCACAAACACAAACTGTGCCAGAATAAGAAAAGAATAAAAGTCACGTTGTCTTGCATGCTACTTATTATTATCCTTCTATGACCTTTTTCCTTACAGTACTTGTAATTAAAAAAGTGTTAATGCTGTATACACCATTCATATATCAATATATGCATATTTTAATGCATTATTTTAATTAGTATCGCTAAAATGTAATTTTGAAAAAAGCCTTTTGGTAAGTATCTCCTAATACTGCATTTATGCTACCAAGAAGTATACAGTATGTGCACTTATGTATGTACTAATGTATGTACCATACATATACTTATGCATGTACCAAGTAATTACATTTAGAATCCGATAGCTTAATTATAAATGCAATGGCTGTCTATTTCAGAATGCTCAACCTTGCATATGGATGAACTGTACAATGGCTCATTATGGTGGAAGATACTGTTTACGAGTTATTATCAGTTATAAAATGCTATGGAGGCCCATTCAGTCCCATGTATTTATACCTCAGCGCCTGTATACAATACAAAATCTTTTATTATCAAATTTTAAAATGCTCAGTGTTGCACACTGATCAAATGAAGTCAAAATGACGGCATCTACACTGTATGAGTTATTGTTAGTTAAATAATGTATTCACTTACATGGAGCCCAGTTCACTCATTGTATCTCGGTCATTGTGTACAGTACAAACTACACTCAAATTACAAAATTGTATGTGTAACACACTAATAGACACAGCATAAGCTCATTATGATGATATGTACAGTTTTATAAGTTACATAATTCATCACAGCCTAAACACAAGATAAGTTTAAGAGCCAATACAATGCTTTACATTAAGAACAAAGAGTTTTCATATGATTGTAATGTTAATCCTTTTCATACACTGGCAGAAGAATCATGGATAAGAAGATTTCAGTGCCATTACATTTTACATTATTTTCTTGGTAATGAAGTACTTCAAACCTGAAAGTTCAAACCGTGCATCCCAATACCATTTCCACCCTTTAATAACATTATTGTTCAAATATCCCTGGCCTTTTTTGTTATTAACTCTCTTACCGTATATGTTGCAATCATATAATGACTGCATTTCCATCTAAGAGAAGTAGTAATGCATTCGGAAATGGCATGGATGAGTATTCGAGAAATGTCTTGTGAGATTTATGTATTTTTTGTACTTGACTGGAATGTGACCTATGTAGTCTGTATACAACCTCTCCATACATTATGGTCCATCCTTTTTATTCCCTAAAATTCACTCAGTTTTGGTTAGTAGATTGTTTTGAATAAAAATATCTTGACTAACTTAAATGAAGAAACGGAAACAGTTTCACTATTGTGGTTACAAGCTGAATTACTAACCTCCCTTCATAAACAGTGCTTTGCACTATCTGTAGTCATTACACCTACCAACATATGAGTGCTAAGACAAAAGCAATATGTTTGCAAGCTCAATGGCAGAGTTGCAATGGATGGCAAACATACTAAGGTGTTTTCTAATTCTCGACCTTCACTGTCTTTTACAGCCTTTGCACAAGTTTAACGCTGCCAGTAATAGATTAACACCTCAGATCTGTGTAGCGGGAAGAAACTGTCTCTGCAGTGTTGCTTTTTTGCTGCTTGTATTTGTTTGAAATTCATGCCATGAACAAAATATATTATAAAACCAGACTAAGAGGTTCAGGCTCCCCGGAATGCTCTGTAACCACACATAGGTCATAGCATTAGGGAGAGAGTTTTTCTCCAAAGAAGGTTTATAGGGAGGCCTTGCTGTGTGGGGAAAACAAGTCAGACTCACAAATACATTGTGTTTAAGTAGGTAGGAATTGCAACCCATTTTGACATCACCGAGAGCACATACTCTCAAGATGAATTTAGAAAAACCTTCCAAGGAGCTGACTTCCCCACAGGTTATTGCTCTCCAGATATGACTCTAGGGAGCTTGTTGTGAGACTATTCCATTCAGATGAGTAATTTCCCACTCCAAACCATAAATGTAGTTGTCCTCCCTTACCATCCCAATATATATAATACACTAAAGACGAGCACAGGATGTGTGGGAATAGTTGCCGTTCATGAGGACACAACCTATTGCATGAACATGAACACTAAATGTTTTGCAGTCATGGAAAATTCATGAATTTCTTGGTAGATTAACTCAAATCCTTCACTCCCAGACACACTCACACTCACACAAACACACACACACACACACACACACACACACACACACACACACACACACACACACCTAACAGACTAACAGCTGACACGTGGAGTCAAACACCCTGTTTCCAGTAGTTTTCTTACTGGAATGTGAAGGCTGATGATTCTCAATAAAGTTCCCCTCAGCAGATTGACCCCATCCTTAGGATTTCATATGTCCTTGCACATATATATTCACATGTCTAAACATGGGACTGAACACTAAAGGGTTAAGGCTTACACAAATAGCTGCGCTGTAAAGGAAGAGCCAGTTTATATTTCACTTTTGTTTTTCCTTCCAAATAAATTGTTTACATAATTTGGTTAAACAGAAAATTTGTTTAAGCCTCATCTGGCTGCCTGACTGCGAGTATACACAAGTATACAATACAAAAATAAGACAGATTGTTGTAGAATATATATATATATATATATTCCTATTAAATCATCCTCCTTATTTGCACACTTTCATTCTAATGCTTTCATTCTGATGTTACTTTAGCAAGTGGCATGAAAACATTCTGCTGGTCAAATATTTTTGTTGGCCTTCGGTGACTTTTGTGTTCCTGTGTGTAGAACAATAGGTGCATAAAGAGCCAGAAATTAAATGTGTGTGTGTGCCCTAGTGTATGTAGAACAAGGAAAATGGAAACAGCCACTTGCATAAGATGAAAAATGTGTGTTCATGTTTGAGAGAGATACAGAGAGACACTGGTACTAATACCTACCTTATTTCCTAGGGTCACAGGAAGTTCAGAATATTTCTGTCAGCATGCCAGGGTGGACTCCTTAGGGGAGCAGTCTTATTTACTGCAGAAGTAGAGAGAACAGAATAGTCGTGTTCCTGTTCATCCCTCCATGCATCTATCTGTCACCAAGCAGTGGTATTCCAGGTAGGACTGGGAACAGCAAGGAGGAAAGCTGAGGGGAAACACTAATGTTACTGGGCTTTGTAAAGAGGCACAGGGGACGCTGAGTTTGTGGCGCTGTAAACACAATGAGTTAGATTTTCCTTGTAATCAGTCTCTCAAAAACTGCATTTTTGGGCATCCATACAATGACACTGAGCTACTACTGTCCTGTTTTTTAGAGATACTTTGCAAAGACAATTTAGTGTTATGACTTTTCCGCATAGAAACAGAATTTAAAAGTGGCATCCAAGTTCAAGCTAAAGTTTCTTTCCCTAATTTCTTTAAACATTCATTATAATTTTTACAAAACAAAAGTTATGTTTTTGTTCTAATCCAAATTGTAATCAAAATAACTGTCAAGATTCGTCCCTGGGCTCTCCTGTTCCTTCCTCTGGACGCGCCTTCCCCCAATACCTTTTTTCCTTTCAGTACAGTCACATGTCATACTCGATCCACCCAATAGATGTCCCCGGACTTTCCTCCTGTCTCCATATCCACTTGCTCACTTGTTTTCCATTTTTTCAATCACCTCAGCTTCCCTGCCCATTCACAGACCTGTTCCCAGTTACTCATTATTTCAGCCAGCATTTTTTCCCCAGTGAGTTGTCTGATTGTCTGCCTATGTCTCAATGTGTTTCCCTATGTGCCTGTTACCTGCAAGTATTTAACTGTTGCCTATACCTGCCTGCTTGTCCATCCGTGAGACTGTAAGCCTAATCCTCATCATTCAATCAATTGAAGGAAGAGTAAGCGATTCTGGAGAAAGACTGGATATTTGAACTCAGCAGCAAAACAAATTAGACCTCCCAGTCCTCTTTCAAAAGCACCACCCCCCAAATTCATGGACGCATATTGCCAAGGCAACGACACAATGGTGGAATCGAGAGCTTCCTCTACGGCGTAGAAGTGGATACTCTAAAACAAAACTAACCCAGTAATATAAAACGTCATTGACATTCACACGCAAACACAGCATCCAAAACACAGCGGAGCAGAGAGTTAGTTGTTTAGATTGTTTTTACAAAACTATAGTGACAGAAGAGAGGACCAGAGGTTTACAGCTAAGCTAACAAGGAACGTAACATTACCTGGCATAGTATGTTGAATTATGCATCAACCCAAAGAATTCCACTGTGCAAGAAAACTTCTGTTTATTTATTGAGAAATACCATGATATAGACAAACAACGAGACACCAAGCTATCGCTACAGTTGCTGCTGCGAAGCTAACATGCAGAGAAGACAAGCTGGTTTTCCATAGCCAGCACACCAGCTCCAGACAGCGATACTAAAAAACTCCCCTGCTACTAAAGCTAACATCACACCAACACTATATCTTGGAAAGCTTGAAAGTAAGGAGAATATCCATGGCCAAGTAACTTATCGTTACCGGACAAACAAATGTGACACCGGTACCTGTTTCCTAACTAAGCAGTTTGGATTAGCTATCACAAAGAATAGCAAACAGGACAAAACAATGCTGACCTACTGACTCTGTGAAACATAGCAAAACAAATGTTTTAAATACCCATCAAGCAGAAACAGAGCAACCTCCGCATCAGTCTTCATGTCTGTCAACTCCCAGAGGTCTCTCCACCATAGTTGGACCAGCCATCAGGACTACCGGGACAAATCCCAGTGGCTTGTCTTTTTTTTCACCACATATAAGGCATATGAACACATAGTGGACAGCAATGAACTGTATATTCTGATTGATATAAATTTACATTTATATGAACTTCAGCGGCAACAACCTCAAAATACTGCATTTGAAAAACCTTAATGACCATATGTCGTTCTGCTAAACCAAGTCAACGTGTTGTTGAGTTTATAGAACAAGCATTGTCATAATTAAAAGAAACAATGCTTACTACTGGTTTGAAAGGGGAAATGAAGAGCAGTCTCCCATGTTAAAGTCCAATGTTTTGTCAACCCATCCAACCTCTCTGGATGGACTTTGTCGTTCAACAACATCACCTGACTTCCTACATTACTCCTGTCGTAATTATTAGGGCAATTAGAAGGCTTTGTCATGTCGTTTTGGGGCATTTGCTGAAAAGACTTATGCTGTCTCACACAACCACAAGATGTCACTTAAACGTAACTATGGGTCGTAATGAACTGCCTGAACAAATTAACTATATGGTTAATTTTTTATGGGAGGACAGTCAATTCGTCAGAACACAGATTAATTAATGAACACTACCTGCTCATCACCGAACAGCTAACAGGCTCAGTTAGTGACTAGCTGGTGAACATAGTGGAACATTTAGCAACTAAAGTAACAAATATTTCTCTCAGGAGTTGGTGGAGACCCAAAAACAAGTTAAAAGTTAAAAGGGTTAAAAGGAAAGTGAATTTAGGACTGAGGCCCACTTTCAAACCAATCCCTAAACTGTTTACGTTTGCGTGTTTACGTGGAGGGTCAACACCATTAAGTTCCATCCTAACCCAAATAGCGGGGGGAGTGAGTTAAAAAACCCTCCAACAGCGAGTCTACATCAATGCTGACTTACTGACCACATGCATCATCTGTGTTGTGTAAGTTCTGTAAATACCCGTACAAACATTTACATGTACACTGCTCAAACTAAGATAGATGTTTCATTATACAGACAGTAACAACCTCAAGGTTATATCGTATTTAGGATCATGTATTTGATTTTAAAGTGTTTATATTTACAGGGAATGTTGCAAAAACCAAGCAGCTTATAAACATTAAAGTTAAAAAAGAGATGATTTTACCAAAATAAAAAAGAAATGCCACCAAAGAAGCTTGGGAGTAAGTTTTATTTTTCTGAAGTGAAATTAATACCACCTTACTGTCCACAGTGTTATTTATGTAACCTATTATTAGTGCTGCGTATAATATGCTGATACGAAACCATGGTTACAAAAAGTTCCTGTTTCTACTGGAAAGAGGGAAATTGTCCCGAAGCTTGCTGTATTTATACCCTGCGCCTTAATGAAGGGCGCTTCATTCAGCTGTGAGTGTAACTACAAACAGAGTTACACTCCGTGACAGAGTAGGAGTGGGGAGGGGCCAGTTTGAGAAAGACCCTTACATTCATCAGATGACTAGAAACATAATTCCAAAATGAGTGTTAATTGTGAGCTCTATCTGCTATATGTGTTAGTAGGCATGTTTGCCATACCAACTTTATGAGATGATAATATATCAGTGTATTTGCAGCTTGTTGTGCCACCATCAAGTGGTTAAAATAATCAGATAATGCAACTGTTTAGGCAACTTGAGGTTAGGGAAATATTGGAGTCATGGCTAAAACAAACCAAAGCTAAGACAGAAAGGTCATGAAAATCACGAGAACCAAGAATTTTATCCTGATAGATCTATGTATTTTGTTATACGATTTTAATTGTCTGTCGATGCACTAATAATGTAATTTTCATTACTAATATTAATACAAAAAAAATTGATGGCAAACAAAAATTCAGTTTGAGTTTATTATCTTATTCCTCTTTTGTGTCCTCTTTCATTGTAGTTCATGTATCAAACAGAGTCGATCAGGACGAAAACAACGATGTTAAAGATGACAAAGTTAAAATATAGTTTGCTTGTTTTACCTGAAGGCTTGTGATGTCACCCAGGAGTCCAGAGGAAGCATTTCCTGCCATTGAGGTAGTGGATTTACCCCTCCCCCCAGTTCCTCAACACAGGACATGATTTACACTGTGAATATTTATCTTTGCGTTTCAGATGGTGAAACACAATGTCCTCATAGGTCAGCAAATGTCCTAGAGGGATAGCAAGACCCTGTCAGAACTTCAAAAACATGACTAGCTGAGATGAGCGGTTTAAATAATGGCCAAAATATTTACAGGAACATACAGTGACTGCAGGTAACCACTTACCAGTTATAGCTGTACACACACACACACACACACACACACACACACACACACACACACATAAACATATGCATATATATATATATGAAAATGTTTATTAATTTTCCAGATCACATCTTGGATTTTTCTTTTCTCTTGGAGCTAAATTTAATAATTTCTGTGATTATTTGTAAGCTTCACCAGTTTCTTATTTTTCACTGGATTGGGTTGAAATTTGTGCTGAAAATCCAAGAAACCCTAAGGATAATTTGCATACTAAATTAATTATTAATTAATTAATAAATTAATCACTAATTCATTTCATCATTAAGCAGTTTGATGTGCGATCATGGATCCCTGCTCCACGAACTATTCAGCCAAAACATTAAAACCGGTAACTGGTCTTAATCTGGTTTTAATGTTGTGGCTGATCGTCGTATGACTTTGTCAACATCATGTTGCTCCACCAAGTTGTAGGTGTCATTAAGATGACATCAGGTTTCAGTTATCTAGAGGGTAAAACATTTTTGTGATTTCAAAATGTACTTGATGTTTGGAGGAAAATTTTAAAGCCATTTTTCTTAAAGCATTCCTCTCATATTTTCAAGTAGGTATGTCATTGGGCAGTTTTTACATATATGACATTTATAAATATTATATCAGTATATTTTCAACAGCACCATATAAGGAACTCCTTGTTTTAACTCCGAAAAACTTGAAAGGATATAGTGTTATACCAAACTGGAAGAATCCTGCTTACCCTGGCAAGATAGTCTTAAAACATATAGGAAGGCCCTCTGTAATGCCAGTGTAACCTATTACTCATGTTTTACAAAGGAAAATAAAAACAACCCTAGGTTTTTTTTCAGCACTGTAGCCAGGCTGAAAGAGACTCGTAGCTCTATTGATCCATGTATTCCTATAGCTCTCAGTAGTGATGACTTCATGAGCTTCTTTAATAATAAAATTCTAATTATTAGAGACTAAATTAATCAATTCCTGCCCTCAACCACCACCGATTTATCTTCAAACAGAGGAACCTTAGAAACAGCTGTAAAACCTGATATATACTTGTCCCACTGACCTTCGCCAACTAACTTCAACAAGTCTTTATCTAAACCATCCACCTGTTTCTTAGACCCCATCCCAACTAGGCTGCTTAAGGAACTTTTACCCTTAGTTAGCACCTCTTTATTAGATGTAATCAATCTGTCTTTAATAACAGGCTATGTACCGCAGTCCTTTAAAATAGCTGTAGTTAAAACTCTTCTTAAAAAGCCTCCTCTTGATCCAGATGTTTTAGCCAACTATAAACCCATATTTAACCTTCCCGCTCTCTAAGATCCTTGAGAAAGCTGTCGTAAAACAGTTGTATGACTTTTTACATAATAATAGTTATTTTGAGGATTTTCAGTCACGATTTAGAGTGTATCAATGCACAGAGACAGCACTGGTGAAAGTTACAAATGTTCTACTATTTGCATCAGACAAAGGACTTGTGTCCGTACTTGTCTTGTTAGATCTTAGTACTGCATTGGACAATATTGATCATCACATCCTATTAAAGAGACTGAAACATTTAACTGGCATTAAAGGAATTGCTCTAAGCTGGTTTAAGTCCTATTTACCAGATCAATTTCAGATTTGTGCACATTAACAATAAATCCTCCATGTACTCAAAAGTTAGTCACAGAGTTCCACAAGGCTCTGTGCTTGGACCAGTTCTACTGCCTTATATATGCTTCCTTTAGGCAATATTATTAGAAATACTCCATAAACTTGTCCTTTATTGTACTTGGCGCCCAACACATCAGAAATACATTATCTAATGATATAGGTACTCCAGATGGCATTGCCCTCGCTTCCAGCACCACTGTTAGGAATCTCTGAGTTCTCTTTGATCAGGTATGTCCTTTAACTCCTACATAAAACAAACTTTAAGGACTGCGTTTTTTCACCTACGTAACATTGCAAAAATCAGGCATTTCCTGTCTCAGAATGATGCAGAAAAACTAGTCCATGCTTTTGTTACCTCTAGACTGGATTATTGTAATTCCTTATTATCAGGCTGTCCCAACAAATCTTTAAATACTTTCCAGCTGATCCAGAATGCTACAGCGCGAGTACTGATAGGAACTAGGAAAAGAGATCATAATTTTTTCCTGCGTCAGCTTCTCTGCAGTGGCTCCAGAATCCAGAATAGAATAGGAATAGAACCTTCCTTTTTGATAAAGCTGTCGTATGCTATGCTATGTTCTCTTTCGTCCCTCCTGACCCCCCTCCCTCTCCCTCTCTTTCTCTCTCAACCCAGCCGGTCGAGGCAGACAGCCGCCCACCATGAGCCAGGTTCTGTTCAAGGTTTCTACCTGTTAAAAGGCAGTTTTTCCTTGCCACTGTTGCCAAGTGCCTGCTCATGGGGGAATGTTGGGTCTCTGTAGATATAAGTATAAAGAGTATGGTCTAGACCTGCTTTTTTCGAAAAGTAAGATAACCTCTGTTATGATTTGGTGCTATATAAATAAAATTTAATTTAATTTAATTGTTCTGTCATAACTCAGTAATTTTCAACTGGTATTAGCCACAACAGCACGTTTGCTCAATTGCATGACATATATCTAGATTACTTGGTAATCTAGAAATTGAAAGAGAGAAGGGGGGGTGCAGGAGGGGGTAAAGAAAACATAACACACTACAGGTACAACATAAAGAAGTATAACAATAATGAGACTAATAATAAAACTAATAATTATAATAAAAGGTATATAAAAACACTCATAACACTAAATATAATAATAGTAATTATAATCACAATAATTGAAGCAGTGGGTGTTGAGCAGGATCATGGAGGTAGTAGGTGGTTTGCAGTCATAGATCCAGACTCTCTAGCAGCAGGTGCAGAAATACCTGCAGAAAGCAACAGGAGGTGAGAAGAGAGAGACGAGAAAACACAAAACTACAGGAGAGATTAGAAATCAAGTTAGTAACGAGCATTGATGCGAAATGAATGCGTACAGATGGAGAGGATGAGGAGGAGAGAAGAGCTCGGTGTATCATGGGAAGTCCCCCAGTATCGGCCTATAGCAGCATAAATAGGGGGTGGTTTGAGCCAAGCCTTAGCCAACCCTAACTTTAAGCTTTATCAAAAAGGAAGGTTTTAAGCCTATTCTTAAGTGTGGAGAGGGTGTTTGCCTCCCAGACCCAAACTGGAAGATGGTTCCACAGTAGAGGAACCTGATAACTGAAGGCTCTCATTCTACTTTTGGATACTGTGTGTGTGTATGTGTGTCCACTGGTACCACCCATGACATAGCAGCAGAGCTTAGTCAATTCCTCAGGGTGTGGGTGGCACGGGCCAAGGGATAAAAGTGTCACTATTGTGTGTCTGTGTGTATGTGAGGCTTTCCATGGGTTTGTGTGTATGTGCATGTGTGTGTGAGTCTTTGTCTGTGTTTCAGTGACTGCCTCATTGTGCTTTTGCATGTAGGTGTGCATGTGTATGAGTAAGTGTGTGTGTAAGGCCATGGGGGACTTAACCTCAGCTCTCCTTCCTTTCATCCTCATCCAAGACATGGAAAGACCTCCCTTTTCCTCCTTAGCTGGTTACAGCTCTCTCAGACTCTCTGTGGTCATTGGCTGTATCTTAACACCACAGACAACTGCGATTAAATCTTTACTTTAAACTGAAGGTTTGGAAAACAATGATCTTTTTCTAGCTGGATCCGTAGGGTCCAATCCAATCCAATTCTATTGTGGATGTAGAGGGGTCCAATGCAATCCAATTCTATTGTGGATGTAGAGAGTGAAGAATAGATTAATGCAGACAGGAATATTTCATCATTTGTGCTCTGGAGGCACAAATAATCTCAGTGTATGAGATGAATCTCAGTGAGCCTAATAGTTTTTCTTGTAAAAGTAGAATTGCACTGAGGGGCAGTGGTAAAGAAGGAGGAAAAGAGGAGCCAGCTAATATTACTCCTGCTTCTAACAGGGAAAAATGCAATCTGGATTTACTAAAGATGTACTGCACATTCAAACATGTTATTTTTGAGCTGTAAACTAAATTATACCACTGTACTGTGATGAAACACATCAATGTGGGTGTTGATACTGACATTTCTTTCCGCAGTTGTACAAATCGGCATTTCATGGGTTGAAAATGGCTCAACACGCCATCTACTGTTTTAAATCATCCTGAACCTTGCATGCCAATGCTGGCATAGAGTCACCCGTTTGAGACTTCTTTACTTCGTGAAATTTATATTAAAAAAAGAATGTTAACGCCCTCAAATGAGATGTGGGTGGCCCACCTCCCCCAGCGCTCGCCCTTGAGTGGGAGTCTGTGAAGTGGTGATCATTTTCAAATATATATTGATCAAGACTCATCATTCACAGGAGTTTATACTATGTTTTGCTAACCCTCTACTTAGTATTTTCCAATTTGGGCACAATAGTTCTGACTTCTGGTTTTGACGGCTGTAGAAGCACCACCAGTGGTAAACACCTCCACCTCCAAAGAGCCTTCTAACATAGGTGCCTTGCAGTCCATGCACTCCTCCTCACTCCCCCCTCTCAGCCCCTTGTCCATTTTCTAGCAATTTTCAAAATTATGGAGTGGTTGGAGTTAGGCTCAGAGGCTTCTCTCCTAAAGTTTTTCTGTACACAGTTTATAACCAGTTTATCAAATAATCTGAACCCTTTTTACAAAAGTAACCACTCATCTTTTGTAATGATTCAACTAAGAGAACTGGTAGGACTGGTCACAACAGAAAGTGGGGCTAACAGGGCTAATTGGTAAACGGCAGTAGCTGGTGAGCTAACTTGCTAGCTAGTGCTAGTCAGTCACACAACTCCATTAGCTTTTCTCTGTTTTCTCTCCACTGTTTTGTTTATGTCCCCTGGTATTTTGTTCACCACCGTACACAATTATATTCAATGAAAAGTTTAGGGAAACTAAAGCTCTCCAAGCTTACAAGGTTGCTATCGATTAGTTAGGATACCTCGTTAGCTCATTAGCTTAGCTTGTTTGCTAGAAGGACAATAGGTTTAAACAGTTTATTCAAAAGATGAATTTGCACCATCAGCTCCTGTTAAACAACAGCTTCCTCCAGTTTGGTCTCTCCAGTTGTCTCTCAAAGGTTAGCACTGTCAAGACTGTTTGCTATCGGTCAATGGCAGAAATTGTCAAAGTTCCCCAAAATTGAACTCAACACGAAAATTTGTGCGGATTTACTTTGCCCCTACAAGCACATCCACTACTGATGCAAGTTAATTGGCATTAATAAAAATCACATCAAAATATCAACATTTTAAGTATCAGTGTAACCAGGCCTCTAACATGCCCATGACTTAGTACTGATGCCTAAAATAACTTCAGCCACTTCACTACTGTACAGAAAAGGGCACTCAACGCACACATAAATTCAACTCAACTTGTAAGTAGACAACAGGAAACATTTGTGATACCATCCATACCAATGCATACCATTCCCTGCCATCTCTATCAGTTACTGGAGCTAGAAAATCCAAATTTGGGCAAAGTTACCACTACAGTGAAGCACATAAGCCCAGCTCCCAGTTTTACTATTCTTTTAAGGGATATAGCCCATTAATCAGCACTGAAGAAGTGGAATTAACTTTTCAAGCCAAGATTGTTGAGGAATTCCTTTTACATTTGCATTTGTTACAAGAAATTTGGGGTGTTTTCTTAGTTACTGCAACACAGTGAGACTTTTTATATGATTGAATTTCTTTCACATGATATCAGGTTCAGCTAAAAGGTTTGCAGAGCCACTTTGTGTCTGACAAATGTTTCTAGAATTGTTAATCAGTTAATTCATTAAGGGCACAGAGGTTTTTTACACAAAATACCGGTTACACATTAATTATAATGATACTATTAGTTCTGGAAAAGATGTAAATGTGAGACAATGTGACACAAATTATAAGATTCTTATTGTGGGCCATTTTTGGTGTAGTCTGTGCAGCTAAATTTAATGAAAACTGATATGGCTCCTTATGTACTGTACTGTACAGCAGGATGTGCGGATGTGTGTGTGTGTGTGTGTGTGTGTGTGTGTGTGTGTGTGTGTGTGTGTGTGTGTGTGTGTGTGTGTGTGTGTGTGTGTGTGTGTAACTAAATTACCAAGACCCCAACATGGAGGAGGGCCCTCACAAAGCCTGGAATTAAAGCATTGTTATTATCAGTAATTTCAAAATTTTACATTATTGGCACAATAAGTTAACTATTACTGTTGGCTACATGAATAGTTTGACAGATTGTTTCTTGTATGTAAAATAATATAACAGCTTCTGAGGGTGATTGCATATTACTCTCCTCTATAATCTGTAGTGCTGCACTGCAGTTGGCCTGTGACTTCTTTTTACTGCAATTTACCAATATGATAAAGAATGACACTTTAACATTTGGCCATCAGATGGGCATATATAGCCTTTCACAAGCAGCAGAAAACCAGCAAGGCCCACATAGCTCATTCAAGGCGTAGCTGCTCCAATGAGTTCAAACAGAAGTATGAAGTAATGTCACAAATATCCAATTAAAAACAAGACTGTACTAAGGATGTTGTTAGTGGCATTGACACCAAACCTTGTCAAATGGACTGCATTACATGGTTTCACTGTGAAAATACAGTGAAAGTGATAACCTGAAAGAACAGGCTTTGATTTAGAAGAAACAAAACAGTCTTCAGGCATGTCTTCAGTCCTCCCCCTGGGTAAACTCAGTGTGGGCATTAAAGATAGACATCAGAGAAAAAAAAGAGTGTCCAGGTTTTTGTCGCTTAGCTGATTTCATGTTAAGATTACACAGAAGTTTGTGTCACTGCACTGGGCTGAGTTCATGCCACCCACTAGAAGGCATCCTGGCAAAGGTCAGATTCTTAAAATTAAACATTCACAACATAAATGAAAACAGTGAATGGATTATTTTGTTTCTACAGCATGAACAAAGGATTCCCTTCCCTGTACGCCTCGGTCACATCCCCTCCACCCCATTCCATTCCACCACACCCATTCCAAGAGGGCAAACAAGGAGGCACTGAAATAACACTGAGCCTAACACCTCTGTAAATTGTTCCTCACTTGGAAATAAATGTCTGTAATCACAGCGATATGTCAGTTTTTAGGTCTCTAAATACAAATTCAGTTACAGCTGAAACTTGTTTACATTGTAATTTCCTTAAGATTCTACTCTCTTGCACTGAAACATCTCCTATTTCATCTACTGAGTCACGCTTGGGAGGGAATCAATCAGATGTGATCTGTTCCTTCAAATCTACTCAACCCAAACTCCACCTGGAAACTAAGCAGCTCAAGGAATAAGAATATACCATTAGTAAGGTAGCATTTTCCATTTTCAATTTTCATCAGCATGTGGACTTTAATAATTGACATTATCTGACCACTCGAAAATACTTTTTTGCTCACAGTATACACCCATTAGCCACAACCAGTTACCGGTTTTGGCTGATTGGTGTAGGCTGCCATCTTATTTCAATTTACTTTTCTCCTTCAGTTCTCACGTCTTAAACAATAAATAAATATGAGGGTCGACATATAAAGTAATATTGATTCTAACCTGGGTTCTGCCTCAAAACACTGATTCACGTATAGGTTTATCTAGAGCAGGAGCTTCTTAACTTTTTAAATATTAAATGTGACATTATAGAGCATTTTAAAATAAATTATTTGTTTAAAATACTGAAATATTTTTGAGAGACTATTAATTGTGTCTTAAGGACTTGCCTAAAAAATAATAGTAGGCTAAAGATTATGCATGTGTGTCTTGTGAGAGTTTGATTTTCGGCAAAAATCTCTCTTCCCATTAGAGTTTAACTTTATCATCTAAATCGAGAAAGGGAAGATTAAATCATGGGAGGTGAATTATGGGATTTTGTTCATCCCCCTCTTATTAAAAGTTCATGTATCTATGTACATGTGTGTGTGCGTTATGTTTGGGGGTGCGTGTGTGTCAGTCTCTTTGAGATAAAGCTTTTGGACAGTGTGGGGGTTGAGCAAATCAGACCGGGGCTTAAACCACTGGCCAGGACGGAACTTCCTTCCTTGCCTGGTCCAAAAAAAAAAAAAAAAAAAAAACGCAGTTTGAGGCTTTTATAAATGAGGACTATGTTGAGCTTTCAGTCGCTGTATCAGCTTCGGATCGTCGAACACAGAGTTTAGACCATCGTCAGTTTTTCTAACATCGACATCATGATTCCTACAACACAAGCTCTGATTATTTGTGTGATTCTCATCTGCGGGCTGGAAGAAACTGTCCTCTCTCAGCGAATGCATTGCGCCGGGAAGCAGTGTGTAGTGCCTTTACAAGAGCCCGATGACTTTCCAGGAGCGCAGAAAAGGTGTAAAGACTGGGGTGGACAGTTATTAATGGTCAGTTCCGAACAAGCAGTGAAGACATTAACGAGTCCACTAAACGGGCTCAGCGGTAGTTACTGGTTGAAGCTGCACAGCACCGGCAGGACGATAGCAGAAGCAGCGGCTGATCTCCAAAACTGCTCCTCCATCTCTGTGTCGATGGGAGGGAATCTCACGGTGTTGTGGAAGCTGTGCAGTGACAAACTGGATGGATTTCTGTGCCAGTATACATTGGAGAATCTTTGCATTCGCTTGCCGGCACGCGGAGCCGCACGGGTGAGGTATATCATGCCTATGGGTTTCGAGGTCAACGATTCGGAAATTTTCCTACAAGGAACCGTCGCTGTAGAGGAAAAGGTTGGCAGTAAATATCCGGACTCTAAACACGTGTGTTTCTCGGGGAAATGGGTGCAAGCTCCCTGGAACTGTGAAGTGCTGCACGGCGGCTGTGACTACAACTGCAACTCTACAACACACACCTGTATCTGTCCCGCAGGAAAAACTCTTCATTCCAACATCATCAACTGCACTAAAGACCTGTGCGCCGACTGCGCCCAAGAGTGCCAACAAGAAGGTGATTCTTATATATGCAAGTGCAAGAAAGGCTACAGGCTGGCGCAGGACAGGAAGAGCTGTGTGGACTTGAAGTGCAAGGAGGAGGACCTCTGTACAGGTAAGGGTGAGGAGTGTTCTAACACCCAGAGAGGGTTTGAGTGCATTTGCGAGGATGGCTTCGTTAAGGAGGATGGAGTGTGTGTGGACGTTGCAATCTGTGACAAGTGTGAGCACATGTTGTGTGAAAAGCCCGATGGGGTTTACAAGTGTGCCTGCCGGAATGGTTTTAGGGTGTCAGCCAAAGATCCCACCAAGTGTGAGCAATACTGCACAAAGAGTGACTGTCCGGCTGAATGCATCCCAAACCCAGATGTAAAGGAGAAGGACATGCATCAATGCTTCTGCCCTGAGGGCTACATTAAAGACATGAGGAACGGTACAGCCTTTTGCACTGACATAAATGAATGTGAGAATGAGAAGCAGTGTGATCAAAAGTGCGAAAATTTGTTCGGTAGTTACAGATGTTTGTGCAATGAGGGGTTCAAGCTGCACGATGGCTACATGTGTGTACCAGTCAAGGAGGAGCAGGAGGATAGATCAGGCTCAACTCCTCCATACCCAACACCATTCAGCGTTTACCCAGCCGCAATGCCCTCTTACATCAAGACCGGCAGTGTCCTGGGCCTCACTGTGTTCATGGTGCTGTGTGTAGCGCTGCTGTATTTCTTGGTCCGAAACATGGTTAAACGTTGCGGCAAATTTGAGCTGCCCTCCTTCAGACATCCCGATATAGATATTTTCTATCTGCAGCAGGTGACCACAGAGACGTATAAGAGGTTATCCTTCGACAAACAGTTTAAAAATGACATGCAAAGACTGTAATTACAACACTGAAGACCTTCGACCATCCTCTCATGTCTTATGCACTGTTTTCTTTCCTCAGAATGATCAGATATATTGTGCTCTTTCACAGAGTTATCCAAAGGCAGTGTTAATGGGAAACAGTTTATCTCCTAAAGTTGCGACAAATTAAGACAAATAAATATATGTGACTTTAAAGAAAAGCAGCTTAATGCTTTCTGAATGTGTAACAGATTTATATGTGGAATTGGGGTTTATTTGCCTTATAATTATCCTTTACTGCAGATATTAGATCACTTTTCATTGCTAAGAGGGAAAATTTTGGATTTCCTTCCCAATTAGGCTTTTTTGTGGAGTAATATATAACAAATAAGATGCTGTTACACAGAAAACATATAAAGCAATGGTACTAAAAAGTTAGTATGGTAATTTTTTCTGATTATAGTGCAGCAGCCTCAAAATTGTTACAAATCCAGCAATATAAAACATATTTTTTTTTACTGTCAGACGAGTTACTACATTATCTTAAAAAGAACCTGTTTTATGTTTAATTTCACTTTGCTGCTGTCTAATTACACTGTAGACACACTGTAGTTCTTCAACATAAATAGGGAAACAAAATGTGCCTTTGTCTTTGCTTGACATTTTCATTTTGCATACCATAATGTTATATAATGGCATTATATTATATAATGACATAATGGCTGGGATACATATTATATCTGTGAACTACCTAAGTAAAAGTGTTATGGTTTTTATCTTTTGATAAATTCACACTTTAAACTCTTGGTATCACTAAAAGGAGCAAAAAAAAGTTTAGTAAAAAGCACATTATTTGCGAGGGTTTTTTTATTGGTTCCATGGGCACAGTGACTCACTGTGACTGATGTTTGCTCATAAAATATTCCTGTCTTTCTTGGATTTGGACATTTGAGATAGATACACAGTATATTTAGTTTTAGTATTAGCAGAACATTATTTGTTTTTAGATGTACTGTTTGCTATAGGAACTGTTTGTGAAGCATGCATTGCAGCATGTGTTTGGCTTTTATGAAAACAGCAGCACTGTGGGACTATTTTTAACCAAAAAGTGTATCCACATTCTGACACTCTCTTCTTTAAAACAATTGACATCATAACATTCATATTTAATATAGGCCTAGAGAAATAGAAAGATAGAATAGATAAAAATAGAAAAATAGAAATTCCCCAAATTCCTTTTCAGATGGGTTTAAGTGAACTGTTATTCTTAATGACAGGATTTGTGAAAATTATTTTACAGCCCAAAACCACATTATCTATGACAAATGAATTGTCAAACGTGTATCACAGATGGTAAATACAACTTAGATAATTTAAATATTGATAGAGTTAAAGTTTAGTTAGTGTATATGCATCAGAACATTCAACATTTCATGTTATCATACTCAGATAATGCTGAGGTGCTATACTGGCTGTACATTGCTACCACTTTCATTATCATGAGGTTGAATTTCATTAACTTCACTGTTAATACCGCTGGTCTTGAGAGGTCAGGTAATCCTGAATGTAAAATTGTGCTGCTAACGCCTACTTATAAAATGGAGCTTGTTATGAAAATGCATGTGGACATCCTTCTGATACACCCAGCCGCTAAATATCTGTATAACAGGCTTTTACAAGCCTGATTTTTGTTGTTGAATATGTCACTATTGAATGATACTGTAAATTAAAAGAATAAACATTCAAGCTAATGGTTGTATTCTTATGGTTCTCCATTACCAGAGTATGGTTTTTTACTTTTCACTCAAACTGCAGAGTTGCTGTGAGACCCACAAAAATCTCCTACTACTATATGCTTTTGTAGGCATTTAGCTAACTCTATTCAGAGCAATTCGTAATGAGTGCAATTTTGGAATAAGCATCATAACCAATATTATAGAGGCTATAAGGACTTGGATATGAAGTGTCGGAGCCAAAGTGCTGTAGCAATATTCGCAACAGAAAAACTAAAAACTATAAAACTTTATTAACACTGGTTAATAAAGAAATAAGTTATTGAACTTAAGACCCCCCCCCCCCCCCCCCCTTTGCATTATCTCTGTTTCTTTCTTTCTCCTTATACAATGTACTGTACACCGATCAACCACAATATTAAAACCACTTACCAGTTTTAATGTTGTTGCTGAATGGTGTTTATATATATACATATTTGAGTGGTTGATAACACTAAAAAACACTAAGTTTATAACACTATAGAAGTACTTTATAAGTGCAGTCCATTTACCATTTAACACTGTAACCGGTAACTGGTTTTATAGTCACAGAGCTGGCTGCAGGCCATATACAACACAATAAGGGAGTGGAGTCAGTTTAATAGAAAATATTAATCTTTACAAATAGGCACACTTACTGAATTTTATTTCTCTCAAAACAAGCCAAAAATTATATTTCTGCATCTCAGTGCTGACCTCTTGTCTCAATCAACATATTTTAGGATGTTAAGATGCTAACCCCTTCCTTATCCTGCCTTGTTTTGACATGTAGTTACGTTCGTGTTCAGACAATGTCTAAAACAAGTGACACTGTGCAGGAAAAGTTTAATTATGTCACCTGTCATAATTTTAAACTCACTTCAAGGAAAACTGCATCTAAAGACTGACCAAACGACTAAACGACTTACTTTGACTGACATATTGTGTAGAGTGGAGTTGGGAGGGGCTACTGCAAAAAATGGGCGTCTGGTAGAAGCCCCGTTACGTGCGTGCGTCTTCGGTGCGTACGTGCGTAAAAGTCGTGCGTAATTGGGGATGTGGTCCGCCGTACCGAGGTGAAAGTTTGTTCAGAGACAGTGAGTGGCGCAGCAGGCTGATTAAGAGCGACTTCCTTCCTCCGTCGGTGCACTAGCATGGAACTGGGAGTTTATAAATACGAGTTAAAAACTTTCTCAACCAAAGAAGCCTATATACTGCTGGAACGCAAAAGAACTTAATCCACAACCAAGGTTTAAACATGAAGAAAGTAACGGGATTGTTTCTTGTCGTGTTGGTTTTCCTAATGGGAGGAAGCGGCGGGATAGAACCGAATAGCGGTTACTGCATTGGCAACCAGTGTTTCACGGTAGTCCAAGACCCCAGCGATTTCACAACAGCGCGGAATCAATGTAGAGATCAAGGTGGTCACTTAATGACAGTGCGCTCAACTGTATCACATGATATTCTTTTTATCTTGCTGGGGAACTTTATGGGGCGGTTCTGGATCGGTTTACACCGAAAGACCGACTGTCCAGATGCGGCGGCTGGTCTGAAAGGCTTCCAGTGGGTGACCAAAGACAGCGAAAGTGAACTCTTCAACTGGGCGCCAAGTTTTGACAGCAGCTGCTCTTCTCATCGCTGCGTCTCAGTTTCCAAAGAGAGTGAGTTTAAATGGATCCAGGAACCATGTGGCGAACAGGCGGCCGGGTTTCTCTGTGAGTACAGCTTCAGTGACCCGTGCAAAAGTCTCCCGGTTGCAGAGGGCGAGTCTGTCACCTACATGACCCCCATGGGGTTTGGGGGCGAGGATGTGCTGTCTCTTCCCCCGAGAAGCATCGCTACTCGGGTGCCATATGAGACTAAATACATCTGCTTCTCCGAGCAGTGGCTGCAGGCGCCCTGGAGCTGCGAGATATTCGAAGGCGGGTGTGAGCACAAAGGCGCAGTGGACCCAAAACAGGTCCCCTCTTGTTACTGCCCATCGGAACAAACCGTCAAATGTGCAAATAAAGTCAAGTGCGGAGTGGCCACAGACGACTCGTGCGTAGCCCTGAGCTGCGAGCACGCCTGTTACAAGAACGGAGATTCCTACGCATGTAGGTGTGACCACGGCTTTAAGCTGGCGGAGGACGGCAGGTCATGCGTGGACTTCAAAGACTGCACGGACCAACGGCAGTGTCCCGGGGAGAATTTCATGTGCATCAATACCATCGTTGGGTTTCAGTGCGTCTGCAAGGATAGATACTTGATGACCGGCGGCCTTTGCGTCGACGAGGACGAGTGCGTGTCCGCTCCATGCGAGCACATGTGCACCAACACTCCTGGTAGCTACACTTGCTCATGTTATGATGGATATAAAGTGGACCCAGAGTCACCGAATAAGTGTAAACTTCACTGCGGGAAGGAAGAATGCGCTGCAGAGTGCGACTCGAATGATGCGTCCCAGTGCTATTGCCCTGATGGTTATATAGCAGAGGAAAGAAACGACCATACGGTTTGCATAGACATTGACGAGTGCTCTTTCAATTATTGTGATCAAAAATGTGAAAACACATTCGGCAGCTATGTGTGCACATGCTCTCTAGGATATACGCTTGTTGACCATTTCAGGTGCGTAAAAAACGAGGATGATACGGACACAGATGGAGAGTTTGAGGGCTCCGAAACAAATACAACCCAAGACATCCCCACAACACCATATTTACCATATCCTGATCCGACAAGGCAGCCATCAGCGGTGACAGTGGGGGGGCTTGTCGGGATAATACTGCTTACTGTCTTTTTTGTTGTGCTGGTGGTTTTTCTGGCTCATTACATTGTTAACCGCAGAGGGAAGATGGAAAGCACCAGTGCGCTCAAAGCTCACGAGGGTGAGGTTCACGCTTTACAGCAAGTGACGAGTGATACTTATTAAAAGAAAAAGGGAACAGTGTCAGAGAGACAGATAAGGCAAAACGTGATGTACAGATCAAGCCTCAAAAACAAAACTACATAGACAATATTGGACAGGGTATGAAGAATGAAGATTTCATGCAAAACAATAGGAGGTCAGGAACTTTGGTAATGTCATAGGTCACTATAACCTCAAAAGAAAACAGAAATTGTATGCAAACAACTAAGGTTTTCTTTGAGGAAGGATATTCACTGCCTGGGAAGACTGGTTTTATCTACAATTAAACTTTCATACAACAGATCAAATTGATTTAAGAATGACAAAGAACTTTGTTTTCTAAAGGTTGTGGAGAAACATTATTAATTTATAAAAATGTGAATGAAGGAGAAGTCTGTTTTTTTCATTTGATTCCAGCCTCAGACGCATGCTGACTGCCCCACCATGTGGAGGAAAAAAGCGAAATACAGGTCATCCGTGCACAGACCCAGCTGCAGAATTTATTTCATATAATGTCTCATTTTTTGGAATGAACAATGTAACATGTGCACATTCCCTCACAATAATGAACCACATGAAACCTATATCTTCCCCACACATATTTAATACACATAAGCCAAGATTACAACATGACAGGGATAAATGTTGATGTATTGAACAGGAACTTCTGAAACGTCACACCACACAAAGTAAAGACATAAACTATAAGCAATAATACATGGATTATAACTAAAATATAATCTCCTTTGGATTCCTTGGGCTATATTTCATTCTTGATTCCCTGTACCCTATTATGTATTTTAGAAGACTATAGAAATGTCACAGCAAAACTAGCCCTGTCTTTACTATTTTATATTTACTATCACAGAATAGCAGGCAGTAGTAGTTGTAAATGTAGTGGTAGTAGTCAGAGATGGCAGAAGAACTCAGATGCAGTAAGTAAAAGTAACAATACAACAATGTAAAAGTACTCCACTACAAGAAACCTTTACACCAGTAAGTAAATGCATATTAACAGCAAAATGTAATTAATGTATCAAAGAAAAGCACTTATAGCAGTAAACTGTCCCATGTGATTGATCTATTATTATAGATTACATTATTAGATTGTTAATACTGATGCATCAATATGTAAAAGGCATTTTCATGTTGCAGCGGGGCAAAGTCTATATCATTTTAATTACTTCATATACATGTACAGTTTAATACAGTTTTCCCAAATGATGGGTTGGCCCCCCTCCATATATATATATGTCTTATATTACTATCTAACATCATTCCATGTAATTGGACAATTGGCAATTGATCCTTTTCATGGCCAGGTGTGGTCTGTTCCCTCATTATTTCATGACAAATTAAGCAGATAAAAGGTCTGGAGTCGATTCGAGCTATTCATGGGAACTCTCAATATGTAGTCCAACAAGGTATCAATGCAAATCAAGGAGGTCACCAGTAGGCTGAAAGAACAAAACAAACCTATCACACAAATAGCAAAAAACTTTAGGGGGGGCCAAATCAACAATTTGGTACATTCTAAAAAAGAAGGAATGCACTGGCAAGCTCAGCAACATATCAAAAGGCTTTGAAGACCACAGAAGACAACTAAAGTGGATGACCGCAAAATTTTTTCCTTGGTGAGGAAAAACTCTTCACAACATTTAGCCAGGTTATATATACCAGCCAGGTATATATAACTGTGTATAAATATATTTATATATATTTACAGGGGCTGGTAACTTCCAGTTTTCGCCCAGCACTTCTAAAGCTCATTAATTAACATGTTATATCTTGTAAACTTGGGTTTTTGTACAGATTTAAAAAAGACTTAAACAATGCTGCTTTATGCAATGCTAAACTACCTGGCTGCTGGTTCCAGCACCATATTTGTTGTACAGACATTAGAGTGGTCTCTATCATCTCATCTAACTCTCAGTAAAAAACTGAACAAGTGTACTGTATATCCCGGATCCTTTAACTGTATAGTTCAGTTATTTTTCATTTTACAGAAATAATGTAATCTTCCAACCTGCAGGTAACCAAATGCTACCCATCATGCACTTTATATGGCCTAATAGCTGCTTGCACCTCACAGCATCACTACTGGGTTCCTGCTCTGCCTCCCAACATTACCCACCTCCACCTGGAGATGAACTACATCAGTGAGATCAAAAGCACCTCACTCAGAGACTATGACCAACCGCAACAATTACATTTTGGAATGCAGAAAGTGCAGGTCGTCATAAGGAACAACGCTTTCCTCAAACAAAGAAAACTGACAAAATTGGTTCTAGGCCACAACATCGGTCTCCAAGAGCATTTGCAGGACTGTTCAATTTACAACACCTCTTTTTGCATTATTGCAATTTGAGAGATTCCATACTGGCAGAAAGCTATCTGCAGCCCCTTTTTTCCTTAGAAATGCTTGACCTCTATAGTAACAAAATAGTGAAATACCTACCTGAACTGAACTCTTATCAAAACTCACTAAGTTCAAACAGTTAAGCCTCAAACTGAATCAGATTGAAAGATTATGTGAAGAAGATCTTGTTGGTTTCAGGGGGAAATACTTCACACTCCTGAACTTGCACTCCAACCACTTACAGAGAATGTATGATGAGAATTTTGAATGGGAAAGTTGCGGGAACCCTTTTAGAGGTATGGCTTTTAATATCCTTGACTTATCCAGCAATGGGTTCAGCATGAACACAACAAGACAATTTTTGAAAGCAACACAGGGGAGTCCAATTGCTCATCTTATATTTTCTGGACACAGGGGTAAAGGCTTCTCACATGACAACTTACCAGAAGAAAGCACATTCGAAGGCCTCGTGAACAATGCAGTTAACGTTTTTAATTTGTCTAAAAATTTCATATTTGTTTTGCAGGAGGCTGTTTTTAGCCCCCTAAAGGTTGCAACAATTATTGACATATCCAAAAAACAAAATCAATCAGATTAAGAGATGCGTTCAATGGTCTTAAGGAACGTTTACGCGAGCTCAACCTGTCATCCAAACTGCTAGGAGAATTCACCAATCTGACAGACCTTAGGGTGTTGGATTTGTCTTACAACCACATTGATGCATTGGGACAGCAAGCCTTCAGTGGTCTTCCCAAAGTACGAGCATCATATCTGACAGGAAACTCATTGCGAGACCTGGGTTCTCCTGCCTCATTACCAAATTTAGATTTTCTTCTTTTGGGTTGAAATCACTAAACCATATCACTGACTTGGGTATGAACAGCATCCTTGTGGACGTTAGAGACAACAGATTGACAAACTTGCAGGATGTTTATTTCATAGTGACTCATTTCAAGTTTCTCCAGAATTTCTTCTACAGTGGCAACTTCATCAAGTAGTGCACACTAAATCTATTAATATACAATCTAATAATAGTTTGCAAGTCCTAGATCTTCATGACAGTTCCCTGCAGATAATTTGGGCACAGGGGAAATGTCTTGACCTCTTTGATCATCTTGAGAATCTTCTTGGTCTCAATATAAGCTTCAACTCACTCACAACTCTCCAACGAGCAATTTTCAGAGTGTCTCAGCTCAGTCAAGGAGACCGTCGTGTCTGCAGCCAGATGTCTTTCCAGTCAGCCTGAAAAGACTCGACCTCTCAAACAACTTCCTAGCCTCCCCGGATCCTATGACTTTTCAGTCTCTCATTATACTCAGCCTGACAGAAAATAGGTTTCACTGTGAACGTAATCTGGAGAGATTCTTGAAGTAGGTGAGCGTGACCTTCCTGAGCCCAAGTGAGAAGTACAGATGTGAGTTCCAGCTGCTCTCCATAACCTTCCTCTGCTAGATTATGCCACAATTTTTGAACCGTGTGAGGAAGACGATGAAAAGGCTGTCCAAGATCTTAAATTTGCTTTCTTCATCTTCTCTGCCCTCCTCATCATAACTGTCATCCTCAGTGGGATTTTTTACAAACGTCTCCAAGGGCACATATTCATCATCTACAAAAAGATCGTTGACAGACTTCTTGATGGCCCAAAACCAACGCCTCCCGTGGAAGAAGTGCAGTACGATGTTTTCCTCTGCTTTAGTAACATAGACTATGGTTGGGTGGAGGCTGCTTTGCTGAATAAGCTTGATAACCAGTTTTCAGAGGAAAACATCTTCCACTGTTGTTTTGAGGCCAGAAAATTCTTGCCAATCATCTTTCAAACATCAGAGATGCCATCTGGGGCAGCAGGAAAACTGTGTATCATCTCCAAGGAATTCCGGAAAGGTATAGCTTTTCTGACTTTGATCTGTATTACCGGTCAGGTTACACTATCTGCTTAATTTTACACTATCAGCTTAATTTTTGGCATTTCGTTCAACATTTCGGTAAATAAACTTATCCCCTTTCTTGCCAAGGGTTAGATTATCAGATTGATAGCACTTTCCTATATGTCCATTAATATATGAAGCTACAGCCATCCACTGGTTAGCTTATTTGAGCATAAAGACTGCAGGCGTTTGAAAAGATTAAATAAACAAGCTATAACATTCTTAGTGAGCTGGAGTGAGTGAGGTGCTCATTGGCAAATATTTTAAATCTTTGGACAAGACCAGGCTAGCTGTTTCCTCTGTTTTCAGTCTTTAAGCTAATCTGAGCTAACCTGCTGCTGGCTGTAGCTTCATATCTAATAGACAGATATGAAAGTATTATCAAGCTTCTCATCTAACTCACATCAAGAAGGTGAACAAGCGTATTTCCCAAAACATCAGATGATTCCTTTGAAAAACAAGACGCTTGATGCAGTCCTGATTTCCAAAAGCTAGCATGCTAGCTAACACTATGGCTCTAGTAAAGCTCTATTTCTCTCATCTTTCTTTTTTTGTCTTTACCAAATGACAAATCAATAACCAAATAAAAAAATCACAGCACATGCAAAACTAACGCAGATGTGCCTCTTTCTAGATGGCTGGAAGCGTTCGCCTTGGCGCAATGCCAGATGCTAGAGAAGCTGACAAACATCTTGATTATGTTGGTGGTAGGTTAGGTGTGTATTAGGCTGCTGAGTTACTTACTTTACATTCATTCTATGGGATTTGCTGAAAGTTATTCTCTAAACATGCAACATTGACATATTATCTCCCTAAAAATTGATCTGGCAAATATGTTAGAAAACTGTTGCCTATTTACACATCCAGCAGATAATGAGCACCATTAGCATTAGTTTGGAGTGGGTTTTCTGACCACCTGACAAGTCTAAGTCCAATATTCACTCTGCTTTTAGTTCAAACTTTAGTCTCTACCATGTCGTGAGGAAAAATTACTCTTTCACTGCTAAGTGAAGATTTTTGCTGAAAAGCTGCCTGCTGCCAAAAACAACAATGATAAGAGCAGTGAGAGTAAAAAAAACAAAACAGTAAAGCTATGGGCTGGAAAACAAATACCCTAAAACTCTTAGAGTTTTAGGGTATTTGTAGAACTGAAGTGAACTGCAGAGTCGGATGATAATTCTCAGTGGGCTTGTCACTACAAGCGACCACTTTCACATACAAGTAGTTATGTGATACATCGTCATTATAAAATCACTGATTATAGCTGCTTTACACAACAAAACCCAGATTTTTGTTTAGTCTGAGATGTACGTGTAAAAAGAGGTACCAAAGTTTCCATCTGCTATTGGCTGGTCTTTTGTGGCAGGTGGCTTACTCTCTGTAGAGCTCAAGTACCAAAGATCAGCAGATAATGGGCAGTTAAGTGCCTATTTTTCACCAGTAGATGGCAGGCTTCCTACAGATTTAAAAACATTGAGGGGCAGAAAATTTGTGCTGTGTAATTTTTATTATCAATTTTTTTTTAATAGAAAATTTTCAGTTCTTCAACTTCACTACTGACCTAAATATCATCTCCATTCTCCATTCATTAAATACAACCAAAGTGGCTCACTACCAGCTCTTGAAGTACATTGCAATCAGAGCTTTCATTCAGAGGAGAGAATACCTCATCTTGCCAGAGGATCCTCAGCCTGTGCAGCTTAACTCTCAACAACAATATGAGGACAGGGTCCAGCTGGAGAACATCAGAGCAGTTGCCATTTGAACTCTAACTGTATTTTGAAGAAACCCTACTTTATCCAGGATAACCTTCTGATACCAACATCCACGATGCTATGACTCTTCATGTTATCCTTGAGTCATCAGTGAGAACCCAGTGTTAATTAGTGAAACCCTCACTAGTGATCACCACATGAAGACTGTTTATAATTGCACGAGGTGTGTCACATAATGATGCTATTTCATCTCAACAGCAATTGCAAATTATATAATTTCCCTAGACACTTGGGTTTGTTGGACTGTAAAATGGGAGTGAATCTGAGGATAGGTGGTTTCCTTCATTTGAGCTGTGTGTCTGAAAACAGGAAGCTACTAGGCAGAGGAAAGCTTCTGTCCTGTTGGCCCCCGCAGCTGGCTTCCCCCCAGCCTTTTGAGCCAGCTGTTCTGAACATTACAGCCTGTATACATGCTCTTACTGCTTATACACTGCAGGTAATCTACATAATAAGGGCTGCCAAATTTACTCAAATTGGATTTTTTTTTTAAAATCCATATTTAATATTCTTTAAACAGTAGCTTTTAATTAAGTCAACCAGTCACATTTTAATAAGCTGAATAATATTGTTTTGTTGTAATTATGAAATAGAAAACAGTTTCTGAGCTTAGTAAGGTTGACTGTTGATTCAGACGATCCAAAGATAAGTAAAGGATCTGGTTCTAGATTAGATCTAAAAACTTTTAAAAAATGATAATAACCATCAAAAATGCCAGACAAAAAGGGCTGGAATTTAGAACACATGAAAAAACAGCAGCAATAGTAATATAGCATAATGTTTGGGAGGAATAGATTACCTAAGCAATAACTTTTAATTTCAGAGAGGTTTTCCCTTCTATTCTGGATTTATTATTCCATATAAACTGCATTATTATTATAATATTATTGTATCTAAAATGCTTTAGATGAAAAGACAGGAATATTTTAAAATGCGCAATAGAATCTGAAGTATGAAGACCATTTTAATTGCATTAATTCTACCGATTAAATAATCAGAGGTGAAAAATAGCTAATAACAATGTTGGATTGGCACCCCTGAATTTTAAATACAGAATTTACAACCAATTTTTTTTAACCAATTTTGTATAATAGAATATTTTAATAAAATGACCAAGGTTACTGAACAAAAAAAATTAAACTTGAAACTTAAAACAAAACTTGAATAATACAAAAAAATACAAAGACATAATGCACCCCAGCCACAATTATTGGCACCCTTCATTAATGATTGGTTGCAGAACATTAGGCAAAAATAACAGCCTCTAAACGTTTCTTATAGCCATCTAGAAGCTTTTTGTAGCTGTCTGCCACTCTTCCATTGCTGTGGGTTCAATGTCAATTAAGTGTGCAGGACTCCTTTTTGCAAATGCAGATTTCAGCTCTCTCCTAAGGATTTCGATGGGATTTAGGTCAGGACTCATTGTTGGCCAGTTTTAAACAGTACATCTTTTCCTTTTCAACCATTCTTTTGTGCTGCTGGATGTGTGCTTTGGGTAGTTGTCCTGCTAAAGGCCCCAAGACCTTCACCTCAAACCCAGTTTTCTGAAACTGGGTAACACGTTTTTCTCTAAAATGCCTTGGTAATCTGTGATTTCATCATTCATTTGATACATTCAATACCACCAGTACCAGAGGCAGCAAAGCAGCACCACAGCATAATCTCCACCATGTTTTACTTTAGGTAGAGTGTTCTTTCCCTTATGGGCTTCCCTTCATTGCTTATAAACAAACTGATGCACTGCATTCACAAAGAGCTCTACTTTGGTTTCATCTGTCCATAGAACATAATCCCAGAAAGACTGTCTTATTTATAAAGGTTTTTGCAAATTTTAGTCTTGCCTTTCTGTGCCTTTCTTTTAACAGTGGTATCGTCCTTGGCCTTTGCCCATGCAGCCTTACTTGGTTTAGTGTGCGGCATATGGTAGGGGCTGAAAACACCACTCCAGATTGCTCCAGGTCAGCCTGAAGCTGTTTAGATGTCTTGCATGGTGTTTTTTCCTAATTCCACATCAACCTTCGCAGACTTCTGTCATTGAGTTTAGTCTTAGCACCACATCCCGAAAGCATTTTAACAGAATTTATGACTGTGAAACTTCTTGATAACATTACAAACTTTAGAAACAGGGATATTTAAGATCTTTGGTGATTGCCTTGTAGCCTTTGGAATGTTTTTTGATAATAGCATTTATAATGTGCTCAGACAGCTCTCTAGTCTTCACCAATCTGAAAAAGAAACTAGAATTAGTCAGCCTCTTTTTATGCAGTAAAACCATAACCGATTGCTTAATTAAGGTCATGTGAACACTGAAAGTTAAGCACAGGTGAATCTTATTTGTTAGTTATTTTGTTTGAAGAACTAATTTGAATTGCCAGTGCCAATGATTGTGTAAAGTTTACATTTTAATGTATTTTTTATTTTTCTATATGAAAACCTTTGTTTTTTGTTGTTTTTCAGTAACTTTGGATGTTTTATTAAAATATTTTGATTATACTCAATTGGTTAATTTGCATTAATTTTTGAAGATATTCTAAATTCTGTACTTAAAATTCATTGGTGCCAATCATTTCAACCAGGACTGTAGGAGTACTGTTGTGTAATTTCTATACCTAGGTTCAATTCAGTTCAATTCAATTTTATTCATATAGCGCCAAATCATAATGGACGTTATCTCAGGGCACTTTTCATATAGAGCAGGTCTAGACCGTACTCTTTATACTTATATTCACAGACACCCAACATTCATAAGCAATAAGCAAACACTTAGCGGCAGCGGCAAGTAAAAACGCCCTTTTAACAGGTAGAAACCTTGAACAGAACCCGGCTCATGGTGGATGGCCATGTGCCGTGACTTATTGGGTTGAGAGAGAAAGAGAGAGGGAAAAAAACAGAGTGAGAAAAAAGAGAGGGGGGAGAGAAAGAGAGAGAGAGTAGAGGAGGAAAGAGAACATAGCACAACGCAGGTTCCACATAAAGATATATAACAATATTGAGACTAACAATAAAACTAATAATTACAATAATAGAGTAAATAATAATACTAATAACACTAAATATGATAATAATGATAATCATAATAATTGAAGCAGTGGGTGTTGAGCAGGATCATGGGGACAGTAAGTGGTTTGAGGTTACAGATCCAGACTCTCTAGCACCAGAGGCAGAAATACCTGCAGAAAGCGAAAGGAGGAGAGAGGAGCTAGAAGAGAAAGCACAAAACTACAGAGGAGAGAAGAAGTCAAGTTAGTAACGAGCATTGATGCGACATGAATGCATACAGATGGAGAGGAAAAGGAGAGAGGAGCTTGGTGCATCATGGGAAGTCCCCCGGCAGTCTAGGCCTATAGCAGCATAAATAGGACGTTGTTCAAGACAAGCCTGAGCCAGCCCTAACTATAAGCTCTATCAAAAAGGAAGGTTTTAAGGATTGTAGGTGAGGAGGAGGATTTTAAATTTTATTCTGAATTTTACAGGGAGCCAATGCAGAGAAGCTAACACAGGACAAATATGATCTTTTTTCCTAATTCCTGTCAGTACACGTGCTTCAGCATTCTGGATCAGCTGGAGAGTATTTAAAGATTTGTTGGGACAGCCGGATAGAAGGGAGTTGCAATAGTCCAGCCTAGAAGTTACAAACGCATGGACTAGTTTTTCTTCATCTTTTTGAAATGTGTCTGATTTTTGCAATGTTTGTTTTATGGGGGGGTATGAAGGACATAGGTACCTGCATTTTTTCGGTGGTGATTTTGAATGAAGATTCATGAAGAGGTGAGAAAAGGTGAGAAAAAAAAAATCAATGTTGAAAAAAAAAAATCAGCTCCTCCACTGATCTAAAAAGAAAGAAGGAAACCCTTCTTCATTTCCATAAATCTAGCCCAGTCCAGTGGCTCTACCAAAATCTAATTTGAAAAGTGGAAGCAAATGTTTACCTTGTAAATGAGCTCCCCAGCTCTGCAGCCTCTTCACGGTTAATTCAGGCCTTCAGAATATACTTAGAACACACATTTCTGAGATTCTCCCTTGCAGGGAAATGTAATAAACCCTGACCCATGGCCAGTTAATATTTGACCTCTGTTTAAGCAAATATAATTACAGGGATGCTCATGCAAACCTGAGGAGAGATCCTCTGAGGGAAGTGGCATCATCTTCACTGCAGTGATTGAGAAGAGGAGTATAAAGTCAGCTGTGGGGGTTCTGAGGCTTAGGAGAACGCAAGTCTGAGCTGTATGAGCCAAAATAAGATCTTTCCTTCACCACAGAAGCATCAAGCAGACCCAGTGTGGGTGGTTTACTTATCTAATGTGTTTTTCATGGCTTGTTTGTTTGTGGAAGTCTGTTTTGGGGTTACAGGATGTGACAGGGTTAAGAGAAAAGAACCAGCAAAAGCACAGTGGTACTTTTCCTCCCTTCTCTGACACCATCAGCCTTCCTGGACTGAACATTTGTTCATCATTCATCCATTTTCCAGCTGCTATTCTGAGCCAAAATTGTGGTGGAAACTAACTTTTCACATAGAAACTAACGTCTTGTGACGAGTTAATCATGTTTCCATAGAAGTGCCCCTCTGCAACCAAAATGTGTCTGGGACACAAAATGAAAAACTAGATTTGAGATTTCAAAGCAGGCCTTGAATATAGTGAGAAGAAAGTTGGTGTTGAAATTCCACATCAAAGGCCAATCAGTGAAAGATGGTATCTCTGTAGTAAATGCCTGCTTGATTTGATCTAAAGCCTGAATAAGACTAACTCAGGCTTGGCATCCCAGTATGCATTCCACCTTCCACAAAACCCCCCCAGCTCTAACACAGTGTGGAATTTACCATTATCTTACTGGGAGTAGACTGGCCTTCACATTCCACACTGGAGGACAGACAGGGGGCAGAAAAACGATCAGAGAGAATGACTGCTTCTTTTTTCCCAACTGACCTCTGAGGAAACAGGTGTTTTTTGCACTTTGGTTAGAATGGATTTATTAACAGAAAGAAAGAGGGAGAAAGTTAAGGTGAAGGGGTCAGGGGAAGGAAAGATGAATGAAAAGGGCAGGATATTATGTCAACATCTGTCACTTGTTTAGAGAAACAGCTCAATCAGTTAGTTTTGTCTTGCAGCTCTGAAAGGAGCACTTCTGTTAGCAATATGCTCCTGTGTGGAAAGTAGGAAAGAATATTATCATTTGCAACCACGAGTAGCTATTGAGCAAATTACTTAACCTCCAGTTGCACCAGTAGAGCGCCACAGTTGAAGACTGGTCATAATGGGCAGCTACTAAGTGACATAAACCTGCAATAACTGATTGTTGGCCACCTGATGAAAGATTAATAAAATCCACCACTGACTCTGCCTTTAGCCTTGTCTACCAACTCCATAGAGTAAATGTCTGGCTCCATAGCTGCTAACACTGCCTTCCGCAGCTCGTTGCTACCTTTGCTTGTCTGTCGTTTGGTACTGGGCACGATGCACACAGTGCATTTTTCACAGCTCTTTCTCTGAGAACAGCTTGCAAGAAATGTTGCTATAGTGGAGAGAGAGTAAATAAGCAGAGACAATAAAATTCAGTAGAGTTGTGGGGAACTGCAGATTCGGGTAATAATTCTCAGTAGATTCCTTACTACAAGCAGACAACTTTCACATACATTAATAAATTGAGCCATTGTTACCGTAAAAATATTAGTTATAGCTGCTTTAACACTGAACATGAAAAGCCTCTGTTTTCCTTTAATCTTCTCATAATAGTTAGGGAAAGGCTAGGTCTTGTTTAAATGTTGTTCCAATGTTCACCAGGAAATACTTCAAGTGAGTAACTTATTCAAAATGTATATTTGTTAGACAAGCAAAACCACTGCCAATGGCAGCTGGGCTACTTTCATAGTGATTTGTGCCAGAGCAATGTCTCGCTTTAATTAAGGCTGTCTGCCTGAGCACACCTAAAAGTTTAGAGCACTTCTTTCAGTTGATGCTATACTTTTTTATGAGTTTTACAACACAGAAGTTTGCTGTGACAACCTATTTAACCTGTTCCAAAAATAATTTTAGAATTATGGTTTTATCTTTTTATGCAATGAAACCCATTTCCAAACTTCAGCAGTTCCTGTTGATGTACTTTAACTCATAGGATTGGGAGGATGAGATCTGTATCACAATTAGTAATCAAATATGATCTAGTATTCTTGATCAAGTCTACATGATCCTCAAGAGCAGGCAGCCCAGCCCAGTTTAAATCCAGTCAATGACCTCAAGTCAGATATAACAGATAGCACTGAAGGCGCCAGCAGTAATGAGACAATGAAACAGGTGTACACTGTTGGGATTAAAGATATATCCCTTCTCTGAACAGAGCATCATCTAATTTTATGGTCTGAGTGTGTGTGTGTATATACAAGACAGGAGGAGAACACAACAGCAGACAGCATGACTATAGTGATAAAAAAGATCTTTTAATCATACATTACATCTTTTATCTGAGGCATGTGGCGACTTGAACATGAGCAAAGGCGACTTTTTATCAGCTTATAAAATGGGGCACATTTTTGTTAAAAGTTGATGTGATCATATTCGACAACACATATTTATAATTACACACATCACAACATTTACTGTACGAATTCCTGTCGGTGCAAATGGCTGCTGTACATTTAACACTTTAGTTTGCAATATTTCATGGACTATCTTTGTGAAAAGACAATTAATTTCCTATAATGATATAGCTTCATCAATAGTGTGTTGTTTTATTGTAAAATCAAACACATGATCTGAAACGTGAAGAAATGGTGAGTAGAAAAAGAAAAATGTAAAGAGAATATATTTAGTGGGTCCTTGCTGTTTTATGAAACACACTGAGGCACTTGGTCAGCAAACATATCCCAAACACTGTTCAATTGCCCGGAAACATTGAATGAGTCGTTCCTTTTTCCCCCCGACATTTCCTGTTTGTTCTGGATTAAGTTTTATTAAAATATCAATTTAACATCAACATAAGCTTTCAGAAGAGGGCTTAGTGTTTATTGCAATAGGAGGCACGCTGGTGTCACTTTTTGGCACATTAAACTCTGAAGCTGATTTGCACTTTACTTTCAATGTCCTGTTAAAACAGTAGAGCTTCTTCGCAGAGGCGGAGGATTCCTGCTGACTTTTGGAGGTCCGCTTGCACTTTTTGACCATTTCAAGCTTCTCCTGGTTGCCAGGGATTTTACAAGCATCCATTTGGGTTGTTGTTCCTGTGGTTGTGGTGGATATATGGTTATCACCACAACAATGGACTCTGTCCCTTGCCCTCTGTCTTTCATGACAGGTTGTGTGTGATGAACCCATTGAGGGGCATTGAGTGTGAGGTTGTGTCTGGGCTGCTTTGTTGATATTTTGGCTACTGTCAAGACTTGACTGAATCATTTCAGGTCTATGTTCCTCCTCTTGTCCCACAGGCTCTGAGTCAGAGCCTGGACCTGGAGCTGCGCCTGTGTCCTGGTTTGAAGCTGGTGTTGTGGATTTCTGTTCTCTGGCCGAACAAGGCTGCAGGTTTCCAGAATGGACACAGTACTTCCTGAGATGGCAGCTGTGCGCAGGTCCTTGCATGGGGGCCACTCTTCCCTGGGAACAGTGGTGGAAATGGGTGGGGGGACAGTGGATATAGTGCATACGGCACTCTACATGTGTGTAAACCTGGTCCAGGTTTGTAGGTAAGAGGGAAGTATTTTGTTTGCACAGTGTGTTTCCTGAGTGAGGAAAGAGCTGAGGGGTGGGAGGACAAGAAGTAGAGACCTGGGGATGCTGAGCACAGGAGTGGGGGTTCCATTGCTGAGGCAAGTGAGGAGAAGGGGGGTCCCCACAGGTGCAGTTAGTGTTTTGAGAGTACTGGCACCTGGATGTTGTGCTCAGTGAGGCTACAAGCCCATTCTCAGGGCCAGGTCTCCCAGTCTCAGTTTTGCTTTTATAATGGATGTGTGAATTAGGGACGGTGTGGTGGTGAGGGGGGATTCCATTATAAAGCTGACTGCAAACCTCATGCTCCTCTTGAGGTTTATCTTCAGTTTTCTGACTGGATGCCAGTGGCTCTAACTCATAATGCTCCACCTGCCCACCCCTTGTGCCCAGCTGGTACTTCGCCTGGCCAGAGCCTTTCCCTTGAGATGAGGGATAAAAGTTTGTGGATGTGGCCTCAGAGAAGGCCTGACACTGCAGCTTTTTTGGCAGGGGAATCTGGCCACAGGTACCCTGGGGTCCCAGGCAGCGGCACATGCACTGAAAGAAGAAAGTAGCAAAGGCCCAGCTGATGCACATGATCAGCATCATGAACGTGCCGAGCTGGGTGTAGGCTAATACAGTTGAGGGCATCATCATGGCCCCAGCAACAAAGGTGGTCAGTGCAGCCATAGCAATTGCAGAGCCCATGCGGCTGAGGGAGAAAGTCACCTTCCCCTCACGGTCGGGCTCTGGAGCAAGTCGGTAGGCGACACCATAGTGGACTGCAAAGTCCACTGACAGCCCCACTGCCACAGAAATGGTAACAGACTCCAAGACGTTCAGCTCCCAGCCCAGAAGCACCAGGGAGCCGACTGTGACAAATATTGTCCCAGCAATCGACAGGATGGCGTATAGACTGATGATGACATTCCAGGTGGTCAGGAGCATGACACTGAAAGCCACAGCCACTGACAGTGCCATGGCAACCAGAGTGCCATCTGACAAACTGTCCTGCAGGTCATAAAACTCCAGGTTGCTGACAAACCAGCCATGACTAAGGCCTACAGGGGCGTAGCGCAGCTCCTCTGTGATCCAGGCATCCACCTAAAACAGCATCACAATCATTAATGTCAGGACAATTAAAGCCGAAACAAAACTGATCTTGTATGTAAAGTAAAACCAACAATACTCTAAGTAAGTACATCTTACGGAGAGATTGTGTGTAGATGATACTGAAAGACTGCATACAATTTAACGTGAAATGTGAAATACTATGGGCCCTACGTCGCGGTAGAACTGGTACATCTTCTCATAGGCCAGTGTGAAGAGATATGTACTCTGGAACTCTAAAACTACGGCTCTGATGGTGTCATTGATATCGAATCGAGGCCCAGGGGTCTTGCTGTCCAGATGGTAGTTAGTACTCCGATCTAGCTCCATGATGGCTCTCTTGATGCACAACTCAAAGACATAAGGCTTGTAGGGGAAGGTTGACTGACTGCAGCAGGGGTAGACAGAGCCCTCTGCACAGTCCTGGTTCTCCATCCACTGTTAAAATCAGGTAAAAAAAATCAGTTATATACAGTGACACTTGAAAATTAAAGTAGGCTCTATTCAGTGTTCACTTTTCAAATGCTTTTTAAGAACTTCAGACATTAAAATAGGATATATATTTGTTTTCCTGTGGAATTTGCTTTATAGTGGGTAGAGTCAGTAAGATGTCCTTCAGTGTCTACTAATATGCAAACCATTACTTTAATACTTATTGATACTTAGTGCACTCGCAGTACTGACCTGTTTGAATGTCTCAATGAAGCAGCTGGTAAAGTCTTGCTCCTCTGACTGAAAGACAAAACTCTGGTTCCTCAGCTTCTGGCAGAAGTTGAGGATCCACAGCTGAGATGCTGGACTGGAAATGTTGAAGCTGCTATCCAGCATTAGCTTTCCCTTGTTTTTGGGGTTCAGGGGGTCTCCGTTATCTACAGGGGTCACCCCCCAGATGATAGTTATTGGCATGTGAAGGTCCTCGCCATGATGAACCCTCTCGAACATGAAAAGTTTTTTGTACTCTGCATCATAGCGCTCAAAAGGGTGAGAGGATCGAAACACCTGAAACTCTGCCAGCTCCAAAGATGGGAGCTTTATCTTTGGGTTGACACAAACCACGTAGGCCCCGCCCACTGTGATGGCGAGAAACCAGAAGAGCCAGAGGTAGCGCAGCTTGATGACAATGCAGGGTAGCACTTTCCCAAAGAAGATCCTAGAGGCCTCAGAGACAACAAACAGGCATTTGTTTGCCTTCTGACAAAGACCTGTCAAGAACATTTGTTTGCAGTAACCTCTTTGCTGATGGGGAGGCTTTGAGCAGGTGAATATGTTAGGCAGGTAGCGTTCATGTAGCACGACCACAGCTGGGAGCCAAGTCACCATGAGAATATAGTTGACCAAAATGGCAGTCCCAGCATAGACACCAAAACAGCGTATCGCAGTGATGTTGCTGACATAGTTGGCATAAAAAGCTGCAGCAGTGGTGAAACTGGTGACAAACATGGATAGGGCAGCATGTTGCAGGGTCACACTGACTGTTTCTGCTAGCTCAGCATGGGGTTTATCAAACTTTGTGTAGTTCCACACATCGCAAAGTACAAATGCGTCATCAGCACCAATGCCTACCAGGATGATGAGAGCTGTAAGGTTCATGAAGGGGAAGAACTCAAAGTTGAAAACCATTCGGTAGAGAAAGTAGGACACAATCAGTGAGCTGATGATGGCTATTATTGTCATTAGTGTGATGAAAACTGAGCGTGTGTACACACACATGACAAGCAGGACGATCACTATGGCAATGGCAGGGTACAGTGTGTCTGTAAGGAGGTAGTCCTGAAAGAGGTCGTGTTTGATGCCAAACTCGATCCCTGTGACTGTGGTGATTCCATCTGACGAGTTCCAGTTCTCAAAATTGTCCAAGTAAATGTTCATCATAGATTCTCCTTTCTCTGTGGGGGAAAAGAGCATGCTGTACTTAAGCACAGCTGGAGGATACTCTAGGCTCTTAGGACTGAGGAAGTCCTTGTCCACCAGGTAGTGAAGGATTTGGTAGACTGCATTGTACTTGGTGCACTTCCGGGGAACACTGGCACACTTCAGCTGGTCTTTCCTTCGCAGGGCCATGTCCCAGCAGTCGGGACCCAGTGTGCCATTGTGGTAGTACTTGGCACATGAGCGCAGGATCTTGAGCGTGTGCGATACATCACGCTCAGTGATCTTCTGGCAGGACGACCTGTTGGTGAGGACGGCAATGTAGTTACCAAGTGTCCAGCTGGGGCAACAGGAAGCGTCATTGGTGCGCTGACAAAGACTCCAATAGTCATGGTGGGAACGCACCTGGGGACAGAGACAAATAATTAATACACAGGTGGATAAAAAAAGTAGAAAGATAGAGAGAGACAGAAATCTATATAAAGGTTTTATTATAAGTTATGACTAAACTCATGATGGCTACTACTGCATCATTATTAGTCCTGCCCATGACCAAGGTTTGTTCTGTTCCACATATGTACCCTTGTGTTGTCGAGATTGCACATTGATTTGATGGCTTGAATACTCCACAAGTTCTTCCCCTCAGTTGATGTGAACACCAGTCTAGAGTAACTGTCACCTGCATAAAGAAAAAAGTTTTATTACTTAAAGAGGAAAACAAGCTTTCCGAAAATAATAAAAGTTAGGAAACATGGAGACTTTTCTTATTTCCAATCAAAATACATGCCTTATTAAAAAGTGTAATTATTGCTTGCCCATTGTCCCATTAAGCTAGTTGCTAGAATTTCCATGAGTTATACTGAGATTACATACAACGCCCAGATTGCTCTCCACCTGCGAATGGTGGTTGCTAAGAAACCTATTCTGACCTGGAAGCCTATCACTCCTTGCTTTGTGCAATGGCTCAAAGAAATGTTATTAGATTTCATAGACGGAAAGATTGCATCTGCAGAGACCAAATAAAAAGAACAGATTTGAGAGAATATTGGGGTGTGTCATATCAACCCATATACAAGATGGTCATGTAGCTGGCAGTAGTAGTTCCTCAGACCTGTGTGGCAAGAGTGTGGTCTCTAACATAACCCAGTCATTTGTGTTACTTTCCCTTACTCATGAAAAATGAACATTGTAATAATATTTTGAAAGAAACCAAAGCTTCTTTTTCTTATATAATATTTTCAGCAGTCTGTATCTTTTAGGAGTTGTGTGGGATTTAATTATTGAATTTTTCATTTCCGTTTTCATATCAGTTTTACCCATAATCTGGTTTACGTTGTACTGGTATAATTCAGTACCTTACCTGGCACATCACAGAAAAATTCTTTACTGAAGTCCCACTCTGCTTGCCGTTTGTCTCTGTCAAAGTGGTCTTCAGTCCACCTGGGCTCTTGGTGACTACAAAAAATAAAGTTTGGCACTGTGAACATAACGTTGATATTTGTTTCATTAAATCCGGGACAATGGCAACATTTAAAAAGTTGGCAGAATTGATGGACAAATAATGTCGATGATCTTCAGTGTACCGACTCATTAAAAAAAAAAAAGGGGGGGGGGGGGCTGTGTGGATGAAAATACTCCCTACAAAGAGGTACAAGACAATAGCTACTAATCAATCCAAACCCAGGAAGAGCCTGTTTGGTGAGTTATGAGATCATGCAAACAGTGAACAGAGACATTGCTGTGTCCAAGGCTGCAAAATCAGTATGATACAAAATGACGGAAGCAGATACGAAGCTCCAAAATCAGATGAATGATCCCCTAAAGTACTGGAATACTCTTGTCCTTATTATAATAATCATAATAATGGCTGTGATCCATGGAGGTCAGATGGGATGAGTCTCTGAAGTGTGTGTATGTATTGTGTGTGTGTGTTCATGTGATCTAGCAAGATTATGCTGCTGTCATGTTTTCTAAGTAGTATAGTGCCTCCATGCCAGTGTTTCAAGAGAGGATTATGATTCAGCCTTTCTGTGTGTATGTGCACTTTTAAGTGGGCACATCCTCATCTACAAACAGGAAGGCAGAGCAATCAGGTGCTTGTCAGAGAAGGACTGAGGGGTTGAAAGAAAGAGGGGTTGAGAAAGGGAAGCTTGCTTACAGCAGCATAGGCCTTGTGTAGACCATACACTTATAAGTACACAATTAAATCTGTAGTGAGACATGTGGAGTGAGACGGAAAGGAAGAAAAAGATAGCCACAGACACAGCAAGAGACAGAGAGCAAGATCCAGGCTGCAGGTGGGAAGCTGATATTTTTAGAAATTCTAATCTTAGCCACATGGATATAGGATACAAAATCTGATTCAGAGGGATGTGACCTCAGTGCAATGTCAAAGTCGTTCATAAAAGACAATTGTTATGATATGAGTCTCAAAGTAATAATACAAACCTATAATTAAAAGCTAAATACATGACTTAATTGGTAGTTGAGTTGAGGAGATGAATAAATTCAGACTAAGCTCAGAGACAAATATAAACAAAATATGCTGGCATCAATAATGGTTAGGCTTAATTATAAGCAGTAAAATTAAACAAAATAATCATTTAGCAGCTATTTCGACTGAGCATGAAAGCCTGAAGAGTGAACATTCATACAGACAGAGACAGACACTAAACAGACAGAGACAGACATATAGCTCTTGTTTAGTGAACAGAATCCCACTGACAGGAGACAGAGGATGACCTTATGGATGGACAGATCTCTACACTGTACACCTTTTTTTCAGGAGGGGATTCAGACTTTTTAGCACGTCTGTCAACAGTATCCTTCAACTCATTTGGCCCCTCTCATCCATCTCATACTCTCCTCCCCCCACTATCACTTTCTCCCACCCTTGTCCCACAGTCTTAAGTGGGAGAAGTGAAATTATTGAGTTGGCATTAAAAGACCCTTTCTTAAATAGCCAGGTTTTAAAAATCTAATTTTTGGAGCAAAAGTCTTCCATTGATAAAAAATAATTTCATACTTTCCGGGACTCTCAAACAGTTGCTTGTCTCTCTCTCTGTCTGTCTGCCTTGCTTTAAAAAAGAATTTAAGAAACCATCAAGTGTGGATAGTGTAAGAGATGTGTGTGAAGTCACTTTTTGGCTTGCTCGTCAGCATATTTGAAGGGGTAGTTGGCCAATGTGGCTTTATAGCCTGTGTTTTTCACCATGTTGTTCCATGTGACCAGTCGCTGGCCAATGGCTGTTCCCCGTGGCTCAAAACCCTTTTGGAAGAGAAAGGAGGACACAAGTTATGTTTACGGAGGCAAGTCAGTGCTTTTACAATTATGTCTAAGATGAAACTTTGGTATAAATGAAGCAAATCCATTTAACTTGAAAATTACACACTTACTCATAGACGAAATTTCATAAATTATACTGCAACATCACACTTTTCAAGTTTGCCTGTTCTACCCAGTATCAGGTAATATAAGACTACCAGGGAGGAAATCATACATATCTGCAACTGGATCACTTTCAAAGTGCGCTGACTTGTCAGCATTATTCCTAACACATATACAGATCACACTTACACCGTATCCCTGGAAAACCAAATGGAACTGATATGGTTCTTCAATACGTATGAAAGTACTGGTACTCTGTATATATGCAATTGAAAATCTCTGCCTCATAAAATGATATTTATTTTGATTTCTCTCTATTTGGAAACTTTGTGTTCCAGGAGGGTTAATGACATTTATCCAGAAAAGGAGAGCATCTTGGGCCTGTACTCACCAGCAGTGGGTCAGAGAAATCAGGGAGGTCAGGCACCAGGATGCCCACTAGGGCACACACCACAATGAGCACTGTGCACACCCCCAGCACCACCACTGGCCAATCAGCTATCAGCTCAGCATAGCTGGAACAAGATGGATTTAAAGTTACTGAACACACTGATGACAAGACAGTAAGATTAAAAAAGGAGACACGATAAAGCAATGTAAAATATCAAAAATAGCTTGTTTTTCAAATATATCTTGTTTTTGGTTAGGGCATTTCCTTGATTAGCAGTAGTAGTAGTGGCAGTCTGGGGTTTAGTATATCGCGAGTCTCCATCTCTATACAAAAGAATAGAGTAGAATGCTGTTACTGTCATTGCACACAGTCATACAATGAAATTTGCTGTGCAGCACCTGAGAGCAGTTCATAAATTTATCCATAGATTCATACATACATGCACACCTGTCGATACAAGCGACAGGTGTGCATACAAGCGACAAGAAAACACAAAAAATTAAAATATAATAAAATAAAGCATAAAAAATAAATATGAGGTAGTTATACTTATTGCTACGGTGTTTATGAGGTGTAAATGCAAAGTTTATAGATGTTATTGCACAGTCACAATTACTTCCCAATTCCCCAGTTTATAGTGTTTAAGTTATACCTGTGATGTGTAGTGTTATGTTGGAAGGGGGGCAGTGTTTGTGAAATTTAGTTCAGTAATGACTCTCTGCTAAAAACTGTTTTTGAGCCTGGAAGAGTGGCTCTTTAAGGCCCTGTAGTGTCTTCCAGATGGGAGCAGAGAAAAGAGATGATGAAATGGGTGAGTGTCTGGTGTCTCCTGAAGTCTAGGAGCTCTCGTTTTTTTTATTTTTAGTGACAGGTTATTACCAGAGCACCATTCAGCCAGTTGGCAGACTTCGTTTATGTAGGCTGTCTCATCCCCGTTTTAAATCAGTACCACCACTTTTGTGTCATCTGCGTTTAAGGGGTATGTGGGAATGCAGTGATATGTGTAAAGGGAGTAGAGGATAGGACTGAACACACCGCCTTGTGGCACACTAGTGCTGAGGGTCAGACTCAGTGAGAGCTGGGGACCAAGTTTGACTGCCTGTGGGTGCTTTGATAGAAAGTCCTTGATCGACATTCACAGGGAGTTACTGACCCAGATCAAGCAGTTTGGTTACAAGCCTGCTGGATACAATAGTACTGAATGTAGAGCTGTAATGTATAAAAAGCATATTCACATATGTCCCCTTCTGTTCAAGATGGGTCAGTGCATGGTGACTGCATCCTCTGTAGATCTGTTTGGTCTGTATGCATACTTGTGCTGGTCCAAGGTGGGGGGTAGGGTGGATTTGACATGCTTTAAAACCAGTCTTTAAAAGCATTTTGCTATGATGGGTGTGAGAGCTACTGGTCTATAGTCGTTCAAACAGCTGGTTCTAGTCTGTTTGGGCACTGGTATGATAGTGGCTGATTTCAGTAGCCTGGGTCAGAAACAGGTTGAATATGTTAGTGAGCACATCGCCAAGATGATGTGCGCCGTCTCTGAGTACTCTGCCTGGGATCCCGCCCAGCCCTGCAGCCTATTTCACATTCACAGTGCTGAGAATATGCCTCACCTGCTCTTTCTGTATGGCAAGTACGTGATTGAAGGTAGCTGGTGGGGGTATAATTATATTGTTCGACCCTTTTGTCTCAAAGTGGGCAAAGAAACAAGTAAGCTCCTCTGCCATTAAGGACCTGTTGCCTGTAGGTGGGTATTGGTTGCTCCTGTAGTTGGTGATGTGCTGTATTCCCTGCCAAATGCTTGTTGGGTCTGTGTTGGGGAAGTGATTGTCGATCTTTTTCAAATGTTTGACCTTAGAATATGGCTTTCTTCAGATTGTGTCTGGCAGCACTGTACTCTCTCTGTCACCAGATCTGAAGGCTGCGTTATGGTCCTTAAGAAGGGTCTGGACCACCTAAGTTATCCATGGTTTCCTGTTTGGGAAAACACGGATGTGTTTGTCGATGGTGACATTTTCAACACAGGTCCTAATGTAGAATAGTACTGTTGAGATGTATTCTACATCAGGAACTGTGTAGAAAATGTCAACATCAACAAACGCATCCATGTTTTCCCATGAGATTTTGCATTTCCCTTGAGATTTTGCAACCCCAAACCTCTCTGACAGCCCTGAAAAAGCCTTAATCCTCTATTAAGCAGTCTCCTGGATTAGTGTTGAGACAGCAGCATTTACTGCAGTATAACTGAGAGATGATGAGATCTAAACTACCAGGTAAACAGAGAGACTCCCATTGATAACTCTCATGACTCACACTGAGGAATGATGGCTCCACAGGAGCAGTGATGGATGGATGACAGGAATAAAGGGAGATGGAGGAGGAGGAGGGAGTTTTGCAATCCATAATATCAACAGAGGAGATACTGTTTTTGGAAGGTCTTACCTTTTGGGTAATCGAAAGGGCCTTGCCGGGCTGTAAAACAAAAAGAGGGACATAAATCAGGTTTATATTTTCAAGTCAAAACAACAGCCGATCGGAAACTGATTTTCTGAGACCTTTGAGCATTAGTGGACATCTTTTCTTCATGATCTGCTGTCTTTTCTTTATCCATCAGCAGCAGCACACACCTTGGGCACTGGACCACTGAAAACATTAAAACTGACGTGGCTGTCAAAACCACTTTCCAGTGAACCTATCATAATATTCTTTGCTAATTTTCAAATTCCTTTCAGACGTTAAAGACAATCTTACTTCTGTTTCTAATACATGTGCCACACGCACAACTTATGACATACGCAAAAAATAACCATTTACACTGGGCGGCTGTGGCTCAGGAGGTAGAGCGGGTCATCCACTAACCAGTGGTTCGATCCCTGGCTCCTCCAGTCCGCACGTCGAAGTGTCCTTGGGCAAGATAATGTACCCCAAATTGCCTCCGATGTATCATCGGTGTGCGAATGTTTTTGTGTGTGTGTGTGTGTGTGTGTGTGTGTGTGTAGAAAGAACTTTTCGTATAGAAAAGCACTGTATGAATGTGTATGAATGGGTGAATGTGTCAGTAGTGTAAAGCGCTTTGAGTGATCAATAAGTACAATCCATTTACCAGTAAGACTGACACGGACCTGAAATTCCTGCCTTGGTCAAAGAGATCCTGAAGGATTTCTGACTGAACCCAAACCAAATCTGAAGAGGATGTCAGCTTGAACCAAAATATAGCCCCAAATGCTCCCAATAACTATTTGACAATATTTTTTAGTCTGAACCTAAACCTATGAAACTACATGCACTGCAACCTCACAAAAACCTTTTCAATCTAGGCAGATCAATCAATAAAGAGCTATCATTCCATGCACACAACAACACTCTTATAAATCATATCTTGTAATCAGGCATCCTGATAATGGCAGGATTGACCCACACACCAGCACACACACAGAAGCATATGATTGCCTCTAGCTGTTCAAGATCTATGAGGACTTCTCGTTAGCAACTCCTGGGAGTGATGGGGTAGCATCCGGTATGCCGTGAGCAGTGAACACCCCCGGGTGGAAGCAAAAAGGAGGAAAAAAAAAAAATCAGATATGGCCACGTGATCACAGCAAGCCTGCAGGAGATAAATTATATGGGCTATAGGGGTCTGGGGGAGATACAAACTAGTGTATGTGTTGGGAATACAGTAGGAGGAGAGTGACAAAAAGCCAGCAGGTCTTCAAATCTACAGGCCTTGTAGTTCCAAAAACTCAACTTGGTAAAAAAAAAAAAAAGCCGATTAAATATTTCAGTTTCTTTCCATTATTATGGAAATATAAAATCTATATTATTTAAATGCATTCTCATTATCTCGCTTGTGCCCGCATTGTGAGTGTAATTCGATATGCAAATTAGTTAGATGGGGTTGGCAGGCTTGTCAATAAACATGGCATGTCCCAGGTCAAGCAATGCTGCTGTACTTGTTTTTCTTCTGCTGAGGAAGGGGTTGCCTAATTTAGCATGAACAGTTGGAGTTAGGTGAGCTTTCAACTTGTTAGTCAGATTTTTTTCTTGTGGTCATGCTGTGTAGACTGCATTTACACCTGGCTGAAATATGATCACAATGTTGGCCCGACCATCTACAAATGTGGTCTAGCTAATCCGATTCCAGTGTATTCTGCGTGCATTTACACATGCTTATCCAGATAACGTATCTAGATAGAGATTGCATTTTAATGCCAGGTTTGATTATGGTATTGTTGCCTTGTTTGAGGACTTGAACTCAATTCAATTTAATTTTATTAATATAGCGCGAAATCATAACAGAAGTTATCTCATGGCACCTTTTATATAGAGCAGGTCTAGATTGTACTCTTTATACTTATATTTACAGGGACCCATCATTCCCCCATGACAAACACTTGGCGTCACTGGCAAGTAATAACTTCCTTTTAACAGGTAGAAACCTTGAACAGAACCCGGCTCATGGTGGTTGGCCATGTGCCGCGACCGATTGGGTTGAGAGAAAGAAAGAGGGAGATAAACAGAGTAGGAAAAAAGAGAGGGGGGAGAGAAAGAGAGAGAGTAGAAGAGGAAAGAGAACATAGCACAATGCAGGTTCCACATAAAGATGTATAATAATAAGACTAATAATACAACTAATAATCATAAAATTAGGGGTAATAAAAAAGACTAATAATACTAATCACACTAAATATTACAACAATAATAATAATAATCATAATTGAAGCAGTGCGTGTTGAGCAGGATCATAGGGGCAGTAGGTGGTTTGCAGTTACAGATCCAGACTCTGCAGCTCCAAGGGCATAAATACCTGCAGAAAGCGACAGGAGAAGAGAGGAGAGAGACGAAAAAGCACAAAACTACGGGAGACAGAGAAGAAGCAAAGTTAGTAACAAGCATTAATGGGATATGAATGTCTATGGATGGAGAGGGAAAGGAGGAGAGAGGAGCTCGGTGCATCATGAGAAGTCCCCCGGCAGTCTAGGCCAGAAATACCTGCAGAAAGCAACAGGAGGTGAGAAGAGAGAGACGAGAAAACACAAAACTACAGGAGAGATTAGAAATCAAGTTAGTAACGAGCATTGATGCGAAATGAATGCGTACAGATGGAGAGGATGAGGAGGAGAGAAGAGCTCGGTGTATCATGGGAAGTCCCCCAGTATCGGCCTATAGCAGCATAAATAGGGGGTGGTTCAGGACAAGCCTGAGCAAGCCCTAACTATAAGCTTTCTCAAAAAGGAAGGTTTTAAGCTTACTCTTAAACATGGAGAAGGTGTCTGCCTCCCTGACCCAAACTGGAAGATGGTCCCACATCAGAGGAGCCTGATAACTGAAGGCTCTGCCTCCCATTCTACTATTTGAGACTCTAAGAACCATACATAAGCCTACAATTTGGGAACACAGTGTTCTAGGGGGATAATAGGGTACTATGTGCTCTTTAAGCTATGATGGTGGCTGGCCATTGAGAGCTTTGTAGGTGAAGAGGAGGATATTAAATTGTATTCCGGGTTTTACAGGGGGGCAATGCAGTGATGCTAACACAGGAGAAATATGATCTCTTTTCCTAATTTCTGTCAGTACTCGCACTACGGCATTCTGGATCAACTGGAAAGTATTTAGAGACTTATTAGGGCAGCCTTTTGGCAAAATTAGGCTAAATTAAGTGCAACTGATTTAGATGTGGATCTAGTTCCTAATAATAAACACCACTTTTTTCCAAAGGGCAAACACTTAATGTATGGTAATATACTTTTACGATATGAAACATCAACTTGAAAGGGAAATGAGAAGCTGTGATATTTCAAACAGCAAATATACATATATACAAATATACACAATATTTTTTTATTTTTTTGTAATAATTGCAGCTGTTGTTTAGGCTGTTATCTAGTGACTAAATTAATCACAAGACAAGATATTAAATAATTTCATGGTGGAAATCCAACCACCTTGATGCTCAATCTAGGTATTTGCAGTGGTAGAGGTTTCGAAGTTCATTAGGTAGGGGGAAGAGTAGAGTCCACTTCGCTGTCATGCTATTAACGACCAGCCAGACTCCACCACAGACAAAGGGCAGATGGACCACTACTTGGATTAGAAGTTTTCCGACAAACTTCATTTGTAAGGTAAACATTCTGCTTAACTGAAAGCTAAAAGGATTTTAAAAACATGTCTCAGAACATCAAAAACTGTATTCACATCACTGCTGTAAAGAAAGTGGCCTTAAATTTCCCCCCAAATGGCACCAAGGAAGAGGAAGTGAGCTCTGAGGTCGTTTTCTGCCACAGTCAATCAGGTCATTAGCACTCTGGACATTTGCACTTTGATTCAATAATCTGGCCAGAGGGGCCAAAAAGCTTATAGTAGTATTTTAGCCTGTTTTGCCATCAAACTAAAATCTTTGGAATGTTATAATTAGTGGTAATGGCAATCACAATTTAACTAGAGTTATTGGCAAGGAATTTTACTCAGCGGGGGTAGGTTGTAGGACAGCAGTAAATCCCTGGACACATTAAGGTGACAGCCAGATGTCAAGTGGCCCATGTTTAGACACATCTCAAAATACAAGTACACACATACACAAAAAGGGGTCATCGGTCTGGAGATACATATGTGAAAAATATAAAAGCTCATCTTAATAAAAGTATAGATTAGAATCTTTTTTATTGGATTTTAACTTTTGGAGACTCTTCCAGGCTCTTAAATACTGAATTATTCATGATTTTAAAAATTACTGAGTTTTTCCTGTGAGGCGGACTCTTAAAGTGACCTTTAACCTGGTTTAAACCAGCAATGCCTAATGAAAACCACATTTTCCCTGCCCTTCTTTAAACAAGTAGCCAAGGGAAAACTCTGTATTGCTAATGTAATTCTTTTCACTGTGCTGTCTCTTGACTTTCCATGTATGGTCTGGAACTGCAGACCTCAGGACAGATATATTACCCAAAATGGGAGAGCCAAGTTATTGGAAATAGTTGGAATGGATTCATAAATGCGCTTTCAGGCATATCTATTTTTCTAGTAAAGGTCTGTTCTGAATTTTGGTCTGCGGCGCTCCATACTTCATCCATTTCAGCCAATTGGAAAGATGCGAAGCATACCTGAGCCGGCCATTTGGCCCCCGGACTTTTAAATAATGAAGATGAGATGTCAACAGCAGTAATTTCTCTTGTTCTCATAAAACTCAGGTTACCTTTTTGTAGCAATTTTAGGCAACAAGTTCAAGATTTAGCAAGCTGGGATCAATTTCTGTTCCTGAGACTCTTATTTTGGCCTCAATCTGTCTGTAGTCTATAAAAAGCAAGAAACAGGGATACAAAACCATCACACTTTTTACAAATTACAAAAATAAATTAAGGGGGTTAAGAAAATGCCAGATGATGTTGTGGTTGATGGTTAACGACAGAGAGATATAGATTATCACAGAGGCTCTAAATTCTGTAGGATGACAACCCACTACATGTTTCCTCTGAAACTGACTGACTCTGATCCATTCTATTCATGACACCTCTAAAGCAAACTTAAAATGCTGACACACTCTCTCTCTCTTTATCCAATTTCCACTCCTTCCCTCTTTTTGTCTTCCCACTCCTCTCTCTTCCTTTCCTTGGCTCCTACCCTCTCTCTTATTTTCTTTGCTGTCTTCCTCCAGACCTGAGTAACCGTTCAGTGTTTTTCTTTTTAACAGAGGGAGAGTGTTTCTGGATCACTGGGCTAATCAATAAGGTAAAAACAGACCATCATCCACTCACTCAGCACTGTGCTGACAGTGGAGAGAAACAGAGAAGCAGTTGGGGACCAAGTGTGATTGAGAGTAAGTCATGTGTATGAGTGTACCTGCTTAAAGGCCCAAGCTTGCAATTTTGGGCTGTCCCGGGCAAAAGTTGACAACCTTGAGGGAAATGTGGTGAAATTTTTGGCTACTACAAAATGGTGGTGTAGATTGCACTATGAGAGATGTACAGAAATGGCTAATTCAGCACAAGGTATGCTTGAGAGAGACCAGTATGTACAAATTATCGTCTATGGACCAAGTCTTTATAGCTGTTTTGAATGGCCAGACTTGAAGGCTGGGTGAATAGTCTGCCAACATAGAGAGGTGTGAGACTAAATGAATCGAACACATGGGGATAACTGCTCAAACTTTTGCACAGTCTCCTCTGGAAGGTTTTTATAGTGTTGCACTAATTTGTACACAAGCAAAGTGACATTTGGTTGTCAGCGTTTCCCATACACAGGCTCTACTTGGGCGGTCTGCCCAGGTATTTTAAAACCCACCCGGGCAGATAAAATCACTATTTCAGCTTAGGTAAATCTTACAATAGAACACCTTATTTCACTCTTCAAACTAACCAATTTTTGACCACATCTCTCTGAGTTGTGTGCACTGCAGTAAATGAGTGGGAACACGAGACTTGTCTTTGCACAGCCACCTAGACAGCATCTACTGTTAGCCTGCATGTGAAGCATTTAGGCAACATCTGTAAATTGCAGCTACCGAAAACAACCTGGGCCCCCCCCCCCCAAACTGAATGAGTCTCTGCATCCACATCAGTCACATGTCGCACCACCCACCAACACAAGTAAATTCTCAACCAGTGGGAAACACTGGCAGTAGCAAAGAAGTATTAAAGAAGTTCAAAACTTGCATACTTTCACACCTCCACACAGCCGGCCAATCAATGCATGAAGTGGGCATAAATGTTGGGCTGCCAGTTTTGGAAAATTAACAAATTTGTCAGATACAGGCTCCTAAAGGTGCCAGTGCTGTGCCCAATAATTGTTTTTTGTTTTAATGCATTTTCAAAACAAGGGTCTTTACTTGATTTTTTTGTTTATTCAGATTGTAGTGATTAACCAGGCCAACATCACACAATCTGAAATGCCACAAGACTGATATTGTACAGATGGACACAAATTGAGAGCGTAGGGACATTATGGATATGTGCGCAAATACATCCGTGAGAGATGAGTTTGTTAATATGTGATGGGAAGGCAACAGCTTTTACCCACACAGTGTAGTATTAGCCATAGCAGTAATTGTGTGCAGAAAACTTTTAAATTCATTGTCATTGTTTACTTCAAAATTTATATTTTTCTTCAATCAAATTAAAAATTCTGCCAAGTCTTAGGTATCTTCCAAAATCATTATTTTGAAACTTAACAACAACAACAACAACAACAACCACAAAATGACGAAGTACATGTGATACTTAAAAACTTTCTTGGGAGTTTCTGAATTTAAAAAACTTACATTAGTTAACATGAGATATTGATGTGGTTATCTTTTTTGATGCAAGTAAATGTAACCATATTTGCCCATGAATGTGCATGGGTGTCTGTATCTGTGCCAGGGAGGTTGAGGGTGAGGGGTCAGAGACAACGGGGGGTTAACTGTCAACAGATGAGTGGGTAAATATTTCATGAACAAGGCCTTCAAGTGTGAGCAAGAGCAATTAGTGTCAACTGTCAGGCTGCTGGGCCTGTCTCACCCTGATTAGTGCCTCGCTGGAACGCTGCACACAATTAGAGGCCCAACCTAGTCGTGAAATAAAGCCAGGCTACCAGCGCTCTCATCCAAATGACATCATGAGACTAGTTAGGCAGAAAAACAATGCACTTCGCCTAATAAGTAGGTCTGTGTGTGAATATTTACACAAAGTCTCTTATGGCTAAAGCAGAATACTGAGAGGGATATTAACAATGCCCCAAAATGAGGCTATGTGTACAGTAGGATGACATTGATAAGACTATAAATATAGGATAGGAGAAAAATAGGAAAAAAAAAAGGAAAAATAAGGAAAAATAGGATCCTAGGGTTAGATGATAAAACTACATCAGAGCTAATGGTTTCTGAATTTTATATATAAGCCCTCTTTTTCAGAGGCTCAATAGTAATTGAACAATTGACTAAATCAGTTTCATTGCCAGGTGTGGCCTGTTCCCTTCTTATTTCATGACAAATTAAGCAGATAAAAAGTCTGGAGTTGATTCCAAGTCTTGAATTTGCATTTCGTAGGTGCTCATTGGAACTCTCAATATGCAGTCCAAAGAGATGTCGATGCAAGTGAAGGAGGCCAGCATTAGGCTGAAAAAACAAACAAACCTATTAGACCGCAGAAACTTTAGGAGTGGCCAAATCAACAATTTGGTACATTCTTAAACATAAGGAATGCAATGGTAAGCTCAGCAACACAATAAAGGCCTGGATGACCAAGGAAGACAACTAAAGGTGATGCTCGCAGAATTCTTTCCTTGGTGAAGAAAAACCCTTAACAACATCTAGCCAGGTCAAGAACACCCTCGAGGAGGTAGGCATATCATTGTCAAAGTCTACAATCAAGAGACGCCTTCATGAATGTAAATACAGAGGGTTTACCACAAGGTGCTAACACTCAAGAACAGAAATTCCAGACTAGACTTTGCCAGAAAGCATCTAAAAAAGCCAGCCCAGTTCTGGAACAAGATTCTTTGGACGGATTAAACCAAAATTAATTTAAACTTATTCATAATTGAACTTATTTATAATTATGTTGGTTTGTCCAAATAAAAAAGATTTTGAAAATGGAGGGACTATGTTTAAAAATAGCTGTAATTCCTTAACGATTAATGCAGTATTTTTGTTAAACCCCTTGAATTAAAGCTGAAAATCTACACTTCAATCACCTCTTGATGACTTTGTTTCAAATCCATTGTGGTGGCGTACAGAGGCAAAATTACGAAAAAAGTGTCACTGTCCAAATACTAATGTACCTGACTACATTGGTTTAAGAAAGTAATCAAACAACACGTTTTGCACACTTTATTGTGTTGTAGATTTAATTTTAAATTGATAAAACTGCTATTTTCGCCCATCAATCTACACTTAAAATCCCATTATGACAGAGTGAAAACATCTTTTTAGACTTTTTTGCAAATGTAGTAAAAATCAGAAATGAAATACCTCGTTGAGAACTTCTATTTAGTACTTTATGGAAGCCCCTTTGGCAATTACTTTGAGTCTTCTTGGGCAAATCTCTACAAGCTTTGCACACCTGGATTCAGGCCATTTATCCAATTCTTCCTGACAGATGCTCTCAAGCTCCATCAGATTAGATGGGAAGCATCTGTGAACTGTTATCTTCAAGTCTCTCCACAAATGTTCTATGGTGTTTAAGTCTGGGCTTCGGCTTCGGCGACTGATGGACAGTCCGAGACTTGTCCCTAAGCCATGTCAGTTCTGTCCTGGATATATGCTTCTGGTCATTGTCATGCTGAAAGGTGAACCATCACCCCAGTTTTAGGCCGCATGCCTTCTGGAGTAGGAGCTCTCTGTATTTAGCTGCATTCATCCTTCACTCAATTCTGACCAGTCTTCCGGTCTCTGCCATTGAGAAGCACACCCACAGCAAGATACTGCCACCATTATGCTTCACCATAGAGATGGAACTAGCCAGGTGATGAGCAGTGCCTGGTGTTCACCAGAAATAGTGTTTGGAGTTCTGCCCAAAGGCTTCAATTATTGTCTCATCTTCCTCATGCTCTTAGAGTCCTTTAAATGCCATTAGGCAAGCTCCAAGCAGGCTGTCATATGCCTTTTACTCAAATTGGCTTCTGTCTAGCTATTCTACCATAAAGGCCTGATTGATGGAGTGCTGCTGAGATGGTTGTCCTTCCAGCAGGTTGTCCCATCTCTGCAGAGGACTTCTGAAACCCTGTTAAAATGACCTATGATATCATGGTCACCTGCTTGACCAAAGCCCTTGATTCCCGGTCACTAAGTTTGGCCAGACAGCCAACTCTAGGAAGAGTCCTGGTGGGAGGTTGCTGTGCTACAGGGAACACTCAAAGCTTTAGAAATGGTTTTTTACCCTAGCCATTAACTATGCCTCACTACAATTTTATTGCAGATTTCTACAGAGAGTTCCTTGGAATTCATGGCTTGGTTTTTGTTGCAGAATACAGTATGACTTTTGGGACCTTAAATACACAGGTGTGTGCCTTTCTAAACTATATCCTATCAACTGAATTTGCCACAGGTGGACTCAAATCAAGTTCTAGACACATTTCAAGGATAATTAAAAGGTGTTATATATAAGTTTTTGATATCGCTACATAGCCAACATTAGCATTAACAGCTGTTTACTTACCATGAGCTTCAGACAGGAGGTTAGAATACACCCTCTGGGCAGCACTACTTTTTCATCCACTCATGTTGGACTGAGGGCAGACTGGACGCTGCAGTGACTCACTATCGCAAAGTGATATAATGAGATGTGATGGGCCGGTGCTAGCTGGTGGTTAGCATGCTAAGTTCAACAGAAGACAAGAAGTGATAGAAATAGAAGCAAAACAAAAGTTAACATTGGTGTTGATTTCCACCACTGGAGACAGCTCTTGGTGAGTAAAGAAATTAAGTTTGATGCTGAACTCACGTTTCTTCTAGACTGGTAAGTAAACAGCTGTTAATGCTAACATTAGCTATGTAGCGTTAGGGAAAACTTACTTATAACTACTTTAAAGCAAACAGGATCCAACTGACTACAATTTGGAGTTCCACAGCAAAGGGTCTGAATACTTTTGTAAACGAGAGATTTTAGTTTTTTTGTTTTTTCATAAATTAGCAAAATACTCTAATAACATGTTTAAACTTTTTTAATATAGGTTATTGAGTATAGATTGCTGGGCAAAAATGGCAATTTGTTCCATTTAAATTTAAATCTACAACACAATTAAATGTTCAAAAAAAGAAGTAACCCCCTATCACTTCCTGCTCCCCCCATATACTTTTCCTGTAATTCAACATGATATTTTTTATCAATTGAATAATAAAAATGCCATTTTTCTTGTAATTTACTCTGTTCTGTGATCGTTCTGTGGTGATAGACAAATCAGAGCTTATTTTGCTGCAGCGCTCAATATTATTTACTTTGAAGTATAAATTTGTAAGCTGTATGTCTAAAATAGTGTGTAAAGTCTTTTTAACTGTCAAAGCAGATGATCAACAGTTCCCCAAGGGAAGAAAAAGATCTTTTTGATCTGCTTATGTTGGTAACGGTGTGCATGAGATGAAAACCCTGTTCAACACAGCAAACTTTCAATGTCTGACGGCCTCCAAACAGATGTGAAGGTGTGCGAGTTTGTTTGTGTGCATACTGCATTTGTAAAAGACAGTGAGATTAGGAGGGAAAATCTTAAGAACTCCACAATCACAGTTTTGCCCTTAACCAAATCTGTGGTTCTTTCTGTTCATCTGTCATAATGAGATACTCTCATTTGTGTGCCCACACTCACTCTACATTACCACAGGTGTCCTCAATGCTCTTTTACACAAGCACCCAAAAATCTAAATTATTTTCTTCCCTTTTTTGGAAAGTAAAATATGTGTTATGTACCATAAGCTCATTTACTCTTACATTCATCTTTAAAAACTACTGCAATTCCTGTTATTCCCAGTGCAGTTTCAGAAATGACTATTGTTGAAACAAGACAGTGAAGAGAGATTTTTGTGCTTGAATCAAAAAATGACACTTCATTCTAAACATTTTCCCTTGTTTTAGATTGAAAAAACCAGTAAACAACTGAAACCTCTAAGCTCCAGGAGAGCAGAGAGTGAGGAAAAATACTCAACGTGACCCGTTTGGTGGCAGTTGTAGGGTCATCACTGCAGGTAGAAACAGGTCAGCTGAACCTCATGTGCCCTGAAGCTACACATAATCTGTGTTGTGATTATTTTTCCCTGACACGGTTCTCATTGTGGGTTGCATCTATCGCAATTGTGCACTTAAATCCCCAAGTACAGTCTTGAAATTGTAGCTGTGGTCTAAGTGCGCATACTTAACTCCAGATTAACAGTACTGGATTGTATGCTTGGGGCTTTGCTCAACAGCAGTGACTGGTTGTCCTCCAAAAAGTTGAATCAGAAAACTAACCCCCATTGTTGGTTGCCCAGATAACTAAATTTAATATTGAAAGCGCTGAAAATAAGAGCTTACGAGAAGCAATCAAATCTAACACACATTCACTGGTATGACTTCTCAAGGAACCAGCCACAGGAAAGGGGAAATGGGGTCCAGCCATTTCCACACTTCCACACTGGCTTAAAAGCTTTAACCTGAGGCCTTAAAACCTGCTGACACACAGTGAACTGACCCAGGCCAAACAGCTGACACCCCAAGGACACTCCTTTTCCTTCCGATCCTAAATAATACACATGAAATGGCTGTAAGAGATAATCTTACAGCAGAGACACAGCATGTTCCTAATTCTTTTAACAGGCCCAGAGAGAAAAAAGAGACAGATATACGATGGATGGCTGAATCTGTTTTTTAGCCATCCTACAGAAACTGCTGAGTTGTGCCTCATCCTTTTCAAGAACCGAAGGCTTTTGATCATTCTCAAAATAGAAAATTTAAAATACAAATGTAAGACTAATCTTGGTAAATGTATTATTGTTTGTGAAGCCAAGAACAGAGGCATAAAAATCCTGCATGTTGTGAAACACGAATAAAAAGGTCTCCCCAAAGAGTTAATGTTAAGACTTATCAGTGTTTGAGACAGTGTGTGTGTGAGATTTAAGTGTGCTGTGATAACAGATGTGATCCCTCTGCTAATCTGTCAGATCACAGCCCTGATCAAACTGATATCTGACACCACTTTGTCTGACTCCATACCTTAAAATTATCGCAGGTATTAGGAATATATAGTAACTTGGTTTATATACGAGTGTGTGTGTATAAAAATTAACTAATTTAACTATCAAGGCAGCCCTAAGTACAGAGGTAGAGGACTGGAATGAAAAGGAGACAAGGTCTGAAGGTTTTTGTTAACTTCTGGGAACTGAGACAGGTATATTGTTTCTTACTTCTAATCACACCATCTGAAACACACACATACGCACGCACACACGCACGCACGCACACACGCAGGCACACACGCACACCACTATACAGGAAAGGGGGAGTTCGGGATGCACTCTTGGAGCCAACCCAGGCCCTGTAATTCAAACTTTTCATCACTGAACAAGAGAGACCTGATTGGTAAATAAGAGAGCCGTTCAACGTTAGAGACCCATACATCCCACACCACATCTATTCTCCATTCTGATGTGAAACAAGAAACAGAGAAGGGACTGAAAGACTGAGAGAGAGGGAAATGAAGAAAGAATGAGTATTAATAGAATAGGAGAAAAATTGAGAAAGAAAAAAATGACAGTAGTAAAGGGCATGGTAAAGAAAAAAAAAAAAACAGATGCCATTGAATGCATGCAAATGCCTGCAACACAATCCTGTTTTGCCTCTCTCTGCCCACCCAGGGTTTATTTTTTTACCCACTGTGGTTACACAAACCTCATCTGTCAACACCACCCACAATGCCCCTCTTTCTAACCAAAGTTATGAGGGGATGTCCAACTTAATATGAGTAAGGAAAATTCCATATTGAGAAGTAAGAAGAAATGAAGTCTCATGCAAATGAGGTTCCCCACAACGTTTTGCTACCATAAAAAGGAGCTGACATGAGTAAATAATTACTTATGCAAAGTTTTCACCTCCTGCCTCCCCCTCTCTGTGGAGATGCTGAATATAGGATTAAACAAACGATTATGCAAGGCATTAAATGTTTTCAGTTTCAAATGCGTTGGAAGGCCTGTGGTTTGGGGTAAAAGGGAAAGAACCAACTCAATAAATATGGATCACTTGAGGAAAGACAGAGGAGTTTGCCAACAAATGAGTTCAATGCTAACATTCTGTTTCGACTGGACTAGAGAATACATGGTCGTCACATGTGTATACATATACATCTTTATCTTGAGGATAAACTTTACTTTGGCTGTTTGTATCCCAACAGCCAGGAGGGTCTAGTTAACACAAGCCCTAAAAAATTATACTCCAAAAAATCAGTACTCCAATAAGCAGCAATATTTCCATGTGAACCAACTTGTCCTCGGACAAGGATGTCAACTATGGGTCAAAACCTGAGCTAATGTATGTCACTGATCTGCTTCACATCTCCACATATAGTTTGGGGACTATTTGTTTCCAGGAGCCTGTGTCCAAGGACACAAAAGACACAAAACACATGCTAAAGTAGACAAAAAAAAATATTGGGCTTGTGGAGACACTTCAGGACTGTAACAAAATGTTTGAAGTGTAGTTTCCAACTGTTAGAAAAACTCCAACATTTTTATGGAGTGTCAATAAGAATAAAGTTTGTCACATTGCCTTCACTCTTGAAAAGACTTGGTGGCTCAGTGTGGCTTCTGTTTTCAGCCATATTCAAGTTCTTTGCTTCCTTGATTCTGGAAAAATCCTTGGTAATAATCAGTTGCTTGTGTGCTGCCTGAGGTGCCTTCACAGCCAAATAGTAATCTTTAGAGCTGGGTATTGAACCTTTACTTTCTGACTACTGACCAATGTGTATGTAGCATTGAGTATCAAAGTAAGATAAGCAGATGTAAATGCTTGGCCAAATTCTTATTTATTCTTTGATTAGATAGTTTCTGATTAAAATCATAATTACGTTAACTTTAGACTATATTTAAGTACTTTTTTTAATAGCTGCTTTGTGTTATGGAAAAAATAAACAGTGATCCATTTAGGGCTGCAACTAACAATATTTTTTCTTATTGATTAATTTGACAATTCTTTTGTCGAATCAAAGAATTGTTTGGTCTAGAAAAAACATTAAAAAAAAAAATCAAAAATGCCTATCATAATTTCCTGGAGCCCAAGGGGACATCTTCAAATGTCTTGCTTTGTCTGGCAAAAAGTCGAAAACCCAAAGATCTTCAATTTACAATAACGTTAAGACAAGTAAAAGCAGCAAATTCTCACATTTTAGACTCTTGGCTATCAATGCTGTGCAACAACCAAAAAAGTGGTGCTGCCATTTTAAGCATAAAACTTAAACCCTTACAATCTTCTTAAAAAAACCTCTTTACATGAGGTCTTTTGAACAGCAAAGACAAAAGTTTACCTGAAATGGATGTAAGTTAAAATTATTAAGTCATGTCAATGCCCAAACTGGGTATATGTTTTGCGGTCAATAAATACACAATCATCCACACACATACATACACGCGTTAGCTGAACATTTCAGATCAGGAAACTACCATATTGATAAGCCAAGGCTCACTATGTTTGGCAAACAGATGTTGAGTAATGCTTTTTATAAATAAAATGAGATCTAATTTATTAGGAAAAAATATTAACATCACAAAGACCTTTCCTTCCCCATACCTGATTCCAGCAGCATGTGTATGAGTCTGGAGGTGCTCCGGCCAACGCTGATGATGGTGGTGATGGACACAGAGAGGGGAGGATGAGTGAGGAGGACGGGCATGGGAGTGAGAGTATGTGCAGGCAGAGAGGCAGCATGGGCAGGATGACGTGGTCCCGGGGTGGGGAACCAAGCCAGGCCCTGGGCTTGTGCCTGACTTCTGAAAGAGTGAGCAATCCTTCTGTCCACAGTGGCAGCAGAGGGCGGAATGGAAGTGACAATGCTGGCAGCAATGTGATGGGGGGAGGAGAGGAGGAGAGGAGGAGGACGACGGGGAAAGGGTGGAGAGAAGGTGGCGTTTGGCCAGCCTCTGGGAGTCTGTGACAGCTGGAGAAGAAAACTCAGTGGAGGATGGGGGAAGGTTCCTCAGGGAGCCATTCTGTTTGACCACCCCGCTGTTTTGGCTTGGTATATTTGGTGTCTGGACAACAAGTGATCTTTTCTGCTTCTGCTCCAATTTAGACACTACATCCTTAACTGTAACATCATCATCTCCATCTGCTGTGAGGCAGTCACTACTACAGGCAGCTGTGAGAGGGTCCTGGCCATTGCTGACCGGTGTACTGGTGTTTGAATGGGCATTTCCACTGGCATTGGGAGGATGGTACCCTCCATTAGTGAGGGCCAGAGGGTCTCCGCTTGCATCGCTCAGGGCCATTGTCCTCTACCAGCAGGCCTGGCAGGGACAGTGTCACTCTGGGAGAAAAGACGAAAACAGAAGAGAAGAGAATAAAGGTTAGGCTCTGTTTGTGTCAGTAACACAACTAAAACTTCTAGAAAGTCCTTTCCTTTTTCCACCAGTGACTTTTCTGTCCCAGTGATTTCCAAATTACATTCCATCAGTAATGAAAATTTTGCCTTGTTGCACTTTTTGATTTATATAAAGCACAAACTCATGTAAAAACAGAGCCCTGTGTTTAGAGGTAAGTGTTGTATAAGTTTAACGTGAAGTATGCTGGTCACTCATCACAGCCTCCCTGGCTTCATGTTAAAGGAATAGTTCAACACTTATTTGCATGAATATCAATCTCCCGTCTGACCATTAAATATGGAGCTACAGTCTACAGCCTTAGCTTTGTATAAAGACTGGAAGCAGCAGAAACAGCTAGCTTGAAAAAATGTTCTTGTTTAATCTGTACATAAGGCAAAAGCATAAAAGTGACAAGGCTGTTTATAAATGGAGTTATAGCCTTGATTATTTCTTTGCTGGAAGCAGTCATTTTTACACTTTGGTTTTTGTACGGTTCAAACAAACAAATATAACCTATTATTAATGAGCTCTGGAGGAACTGGCAGGTGGATTTTATTTTACCTTTGGAGACAGCCAGACTAGGTATTTCCCCCCGTTTTCCAGACTTTATGCTAAGCTAAACTGAGCTAACTGGCTACTGGTGGTAGATTCATCTTTAACAGACAGACATGATATTCATATTGATCTTCTCATCCAACTCTCACCAAGAAAGTGAAAGCGCTTAATTATCAAAATGTCGCACTCTTCCTTTAAAGACATTATTAATTTGTAATAACATATGATTGATTTCTTTTATATCTATATGTAGTATTTGTCAGGAAAAGAACTGTTGATTTGAAAAAAATTAGTATTTATGTTTAGACTGGCTACACAACTCCTCAATACTGATTACTCACAAACAAAAATTTCATATAAGAGGATCCTAACAGATGTTCCTTAAATTGCCCAAGTAAAAGAAAATAATGATAAGAAAACTGTAAAAGCAAGCAGGGAAGGAAAGAGATAAAGGAAGAAAGTATGTGAATGGTCTCAGCCTACACTCAGCCGTACACTCAGCATAAATAACAGTGAAACAAACTAATGACATTATATCATAGATACAAAAACATTTATATATATAGTTGCCTTCTTAACTTCTAAAAGTAGCATTTTCAATCTTCTGTCTTCTCACTGGAGCCACAACAGTCAAATGATCTTCTAATAGGGGCCATTTCAGATCAATAAAATTCATGGAGCATGAATAAGAACCAACATGAACTGGCATGGAACACTCCTGCATTAGGAGGCTAAAAAAATACTTCAAGAGTGAGTAAAAACAGAAGGTCCATGTTATGCTAGTTTTCAGCCCAGATGCTTCAGCTTAAATTACAAAATACTCACAGGAGACCGCAATGTGAGAATGAGATTCTGTGGGCTATTTTAATGAAACAGGGAGAAGAAAGAGGAGAGAGAAAAAAGTTTATTTTCACCTTTGTGCTGTGCTATGCTTGATGCACTTAAAAAGCAGCTGAGTTGTGCAGGGTCGAAGTGGGCTGTGTTGTGGGAACAGAGCCAAATACAGACTACACTACAGACCCACAGTGGAGAGAAACCTAACGGGACCCAGGATGAAATAATGTGTTCCTGTGTGTGTGTGTGTGTGTGTGTGTGTGTGTGTGTGTGTGTGTGTGTGTGTGTGTGTGTGTGTGTGTGTGTGTGTGTGAGTGAGTTACAAAAAGAACACTTCTCAAATTGAGCCCACAAGACACATTGAGATTTCAGGCATTACAAACCCAAAAACTGAACCCCCAAAGGAGTCCCTTCTGTTATCTGGTCCTAAGACTTACTGATCAAACAACACCCAATACTGACCGGCACTGCTTTCCAACCATTAGTCATAGTAAACCAAATTATCAAATTAACAAAAGAGGCCTATCTGGAACAGTTGACAAATCAAACTAAAAAATCATAACAACCTTTATTGCTATCTGGCCCTAAACCATGAATATAGATTAGCAGAGTGTCTCTTTAGTGTCAGATATACAAAGCAAAGACAGATCCTGACCAAATACAGACTCAGTGAACACAGTCTAACCATAGAGAAAGGAGTCCTGGCTACCAACAGAGGAAAGAGTCTGTGGTCAGTGCACTACAGTTGAGACAGAAACAGAAATGCACTTCCTATTAAAATGTGACAACGATAATAATATCAGAGTCAGATACTTTAAGAAATGTGATTTGTTAAACTCAAACTTCACAGAGCTAGATAATAGAGAAAAGCAACAGATTCTATTAGGAGAAGGACATTCAGAATTCTTAACTGCAAATTATATGACTGCATGTCGCAAACTGAGGGACACATATTTAAAACATCACCGAATGTGACTTAGGTTGGAAAAATAAAACATTTAATACTTCACACTGGGCTCTGGGAACGTGTATTTGTCACTATTTGCGAAAATAATCCTCATTATTTGAGAAAATAATTTGTAGATTAATCGCTAATGAAAATAATCAGAGGTTGAGCCCCACAAATTATAATGTTGCAGAATATATAAACTCAGGATGGAGTAGGTTGGCTCTCAGTGGTTCAACATTTTGAAAAATGCATGATCAGATCATCTTGGTGGAAAATGGGTTAAGATGTATACCGCACACAACTACAATGTCCCTGGTCTGACTCCAGCCCGGGACCTTTCTTTAATGTCATTCCCTGGTGTTGTTTTCTTTCAAGTTCTGCAGACACAACCAATAAAAGCTAAAATCCTCATTAATGAAAAAAATGCATGGAGAAATTGCCAACAAAATTGCTTAAAAGAATGCATAACAATAATTTTCAGCCAGTTTCTGTTTTATATAAAGGGCTATTATGTAGGGCTGTAACTAATAACTATTTTCATTATCAGTTAATGTGTTCCTATTTTTTGATTGATCAATTAATCTTTAGTCTATAAAATACTCAAAAAATACTGAAAAATATAAATCACAAGTTATGAAAGTCCAAGGAGATGTCTTCAAATACCTAGTTCATGCTGACTGACAGTCCAAAACCCAAAGATATTTAAGATTCAATGGTATAAAACAGAAAAAAAAGGCAAACCCTCAATTGAAACTAGAAGAAGCGAATATTTTTCATTCTTGGTGGATTTAACCACCAAAACTTAATTGGCTATCAAAATTGAGATTTTTTGTTAATCAACTTACTTACAGATTATTTGATCAACTGTTTCTGCTCTAATATGATGACAAGAATGGATACAGTAAGAAAAAAAGTATGACAAATAACTTGTCATGATGTTTTAGGTAAGCAGAAGATCACAGCTGCGACAACTGGACAACTGTATATTGTGAATAACTCACTTTTGATTCATGAAGATAGAGCCAAGACTCCACTATCTGTGATGCCATCAAGAGATAAAATCCTGAACTGGAGGCTGATGACGTTGAAAATGTTTCATATGCTGCAGACCTAAACTGATTAATGTGGTCTTTCCCACCATACGCCGTGAAATATGATTCCTTTGTACTGTAAAAATACCCAGTCAAAGTCATTATCATTGAAGCAACTTCAAGTTACTTAGATGTCATGTCTCTTTCTTGTGAATCTAGCAGAAAATTAAAATGTACTATATTCTTAAAGAACTTGTTACATTTAGATTTATTTAACTTGCATTCTAAAAGATACAGACACCTTCAGTTTTACCATAGCTACTTAGTTTACCCTTCCAAGACACCCAGGAACACACACACCTACAGACAGGAACACACACACCTACGCACACACACAGGTTTTCATTTTGCCCACACTATGACCCCTGAAAAATATTTTACGGCAAAAATGGATGTGCTTGCATTTGAACAACAAGAGATAAATCTCACTAGCCTGTTCCTCCCATCCAACTCCAAACGAAAGACATACAACGTATGTGACCAATGTGCTCTGTGACACCTCCACATGAGCGGGGAAACATTGGGTCGGGTCAGGGGTGGCTCACAGTATGGAGTTCAAAAGAGGGGAGGAAAGGAAGAATAAGTCTGGAGCACGGGGAGCTCAGAATAGCAGAGTGCTGAGGCAAATCCAGAAGAAGCCATTAGTCTGGCTCCCACAGCTTTCAAGAGCCTGTGATAACTTAAAAAGGCTGGATGGAAATGGGAAATTTTAATTGAGCTTAAGTATGAATAAAATGGTATTTAGAGAATAAGATTTGGTGCTACAATGTGGTATAAATGTGCAACCTAGTGTTTCTTCCTGTTGTTTGGAAAGGAATCTAGCCTCAACACTCTCTGTCTGTGTATGTGTGCGTGCGTGTGTGTGTGTGTGTGTGTGTGTGTGTGTGTGTGTGTGTGTGTGTGTGTGTGTGTGTGTGTGTGTGTGAGTGAGCATGCACAAGCACCAATGCAGAGCGCTGACAGGCAGGTGAGACATCTAGGGTAGTCTCTGCGGACATGAGCAGGGTCTTTTGTCTCTGTTCAAAATAAAAGCTGACAGCTAGACCAAGTTGTAGCATGAACAAATGGAACTGAGGCTCAAAAATGTCTCTGCCGTTCCGTCTATTTATGTAAAAAATTTAGCTTGATTAAAGTGTCATAATAACTTAACTAAAAGTACAATAGCTCTGTAACAAGTGTAACCTGGTAGTAATTAACTGTAACAGAAAAGTGACCAAGAGAGGGATAAGGGCAAAGTGTATTAAGTAGTGGAATTAAGATTTCCTGCTTTGACTATCTTTACCTTATCCTCTAATTTGTCTCATATGTATTACATTTGTATTGCTTTCTTTTAATCAAGCAATAATTAACTTTCATTTAATTAAGTTTGAAAAATGTTTTGGGATGAGGGGAAGCAAAGTTGAGGGACAGCAGAAAGGAATGTCAAAACTCAACCTCACATTATTATTATTAATGTTAAAACAAATTGTGAGTTTCTGGTTGACTAAATGTACAGTTTTTCGGACTGATTTTCTGAAAAGGTAACCTGAAATCAAGTGACCTTGAATCCTACACCAATATATACACCATTTCAGCCACAACATTAAAACCAGTAACTGGTTTCAAAGTTGTGGCTGATCGGTGTGTATCATCCCTCACACTTAATCCAATACGTCAAACTCTGTCTAGACTTCCAACTCTGGTGATGCATCATTTCCCCCCTTATTTTCAGTACAAAAACCTGCAACTTGTAAAGGGATTAATTGTGCCAGCAGGGATGAGGCTGCAATTCATCCCCCTCAAACCCCACAAGTCTTTGGTCACAAGAATCATTAAGTGCATTAAAACCTTTGAATAATCAAGAAAGTGGATCACACCATGTGGTTAAACAGACATGCATAATGATTCCCTGGGCAAGTGGTTTGGTATAACGCAGGTGATGAAGATGCACTTCTTCTGCTGTCTTTCATGTGAAGTTTTTGATTACAGGGTGTGAGAGAGATGAAGAGACCCTGGGCGACAGGCAGCTACACAACATAAGGCAAGGCATCCTGCATCCCTTTAATTAAAACAAATAGGCAGTAATTACCAGGAATCCGTCAAGACATAGTTAATAACCACATTGCTTCTAATAATAGTAAGATCGACAACAATAGGCAGTCGTCCCTGCTAAGTATGCGCATGCTTGACATGGCTTTAGGACATATACTTGTTGACGTTTCTGGTTGTCAGGAAAGATATGTCCAATTATGTCCAATTTTTCATACTTATAGGGGAGATCTGATGGTGCTGCCTCAAGGCTACAGCACAGAGTCTCATGGTAAATGAGGTCTACAAACCAAGTCAACCTGCCGTTTTTATCATTCCATCAACCCAGATATCAATACAATCATTGGGAGACAATTGGGTTAGGCAAGTAAGAATAAAGGGAATTAATTTCTTCCTTATAACTATGTTAAAATACCTTGTATGTACATGAAATGCTGCGAATTTATTTAAACATATTAAAAAAGTACTACTACTACTTTAAGACTGTTACAATCAACGCTAATATAGAAAATATTCCAGGCAAAGGTAAAGTAAATACCTTCCTTGCCCAGTATTTACATCAGCATCATTCAGGCTGTAGGCAAAACAATGAAAACATATGACAGCAGATAAAGAATGTATTCTTCCCTCAGATTCATGGATGGAGTGGAACTCACTTCAATTTAGTTTGGCTGCTTTTTAAGGGCTGACATGAATCTTGATGATAGTAAGGCACCATGGCAACTATGTTATATTAGGGTGGGGTTATTCAATGGCACAAAGGTAAGTAAGTAAGACCTTATTTATATAGCACCTTTTTTAACAGATTACAAAGTGCTTTACATCAAAATTGCATTCAAAAATACATACAGATATAACCCAGAAAGGTTTCAGAGTGCTTTACATCAACATCGAATTCAAAAATACATAAAGATATAAGGCATATAAGAACGCAGAAAGCATACAGTAACCAGTCACCACCGGAGCACACCCTTGAAGTTATTGAATGTTATAGAAAAGCCATCCTGAAAAGGTGGGTTTTTAAATGTTGTTTAAAATAGTCAGCAGAATCATCTGATCTAATGGGAATGGGGAGATTGTTCCAAAGTCTGGGTGCCAGGGCAGCAAAAGTGCAGTTGCATGGCCAACAGGTTTTGGTTGGATGATTTAAGTGACTGCTTGGTAGTGTAAGGGCATAGTAGCTTGGAAATGTAGGCCGGCGCTAAACCATGTATGGGCCTTATAAGTGATTAAAATAATGTTAAAATCGATCCTGAACTTCACTAGCAGCCAATGCAGTGAGGCTCAAATAGCAGTCATATGAGATTTACGGCCAGGCATAGTTACTGCATTTTGAGGTGATAAGTAAAGATAAGCACAAACAAGCTCATGACAGCTATACTAATAGTTTGAGGGCAAAAACGGAAATTAATACTTTTCTGAAAGCAAGTTTTCTTACAGTCTCCTGGTGTTTTCCTTGAGATGATATAGATGTTTTTTATAAATCTACTCATTTACAATGAAATAATAGTTCTGCTGCTTTTCACTGTAGTAATATCAACTCTATGAAGAAAACGCTAACGGGAAAAGGGCAGTAAGTCATTTTGAAATCGATCTGCTCCGCTTCCAGCCTAACATCTTGGACAGACACACTGACTCTCAACATGGACGCATGGACCCACAACTCCCAAATGTTATTTTTTCTCTTTCTGCTCAGCGCTTTTAACTCACCGACTTTCACGGTTAAAAAGGCAACCGAAGCGCATACAAAACTGTAAGGCAGCAGACAAAAACAGTCTGATGAGTAGCCAGCATCCATAGTATCCTACCGTGTTTTGTGTGCTTTGCGCTTGTTATGGCCGGATCTGCAACACGCGAGGCTTCGTTACCGCCAAGAAAAAAACAAGACTTCCTCCGGTTTTAGTTAAAATATCCGCAAGGCTGTTAATCAAACAATATTCCCCGAAAAGGAAGCAACAAGTCTCGGGGAGAGCGGGCTGTTTCTCATGGAGATTTGTCCTGCCGGGATGACAAACAGCCCCACGCACACACAAGCAACCGGCTCTCTGCTCTCTCCGGAGGGACGGAGGCAAGAGGCGGTGGGCTGGGACTGCAACGAGGAGCACTGATAGGACGGTCACACTATCAGCTTTAACCCGCTCTCTGCCACAGTGGTGGCACGCGCCAACGTACCGCTCCTGCGCATTATCGCAACACTTGGAAAACTTAAAAAATGGGTTACCGAAGAGAAAGGCAGCGCAAAAAAAAAAAAGAAGCATCAATAAAACACTGGACTAATAACATTTAAACGCAAGAATATATGAAGACAAAACACGACGGAAGATTTAACTATCAATTCACCAGTTACAATGCTAGTATAAGATGAACAGATATTTATATTTAGATATTCACATATCCAAAATATCAAATTTAAAGATGTGGATATTGCCATGTATGCATAAGTGAATGCACGCTAACTAATTTCACCTGCACTTGTGGAAGTTACCTTTACAAAAATAGGCTAAGTTATAGATATGCTTTCTTACAGTGTAAACAAACTGGAAAGGCTGGGTCAATACGACAAATTTAAAATTGTATTTTACTTGAATAATAATATTTTAACTAAGGTTGTCTCGCTTCAACATCTTGATTTGAAAAAACGGTGTCCTGGATTAAACAGCTAAACCTTTTGTTTGCTCATTCCATACCCCAGAATAGGAACCTCTTAATTAGTCTCAAGATAACGTTATTTTATGAGACAGTTCTCAAACTCTAAAATATGGAGATTAAACAAGTTAACACAGTACTCTTTCAACAACCCCCTTACACAGACAGTGGACCCCTTTGTTTTATCTGAAATTGTACCACATACAATAATACCTTAGTATGGCCACACCTGTTCTTCACACATCAGTTTACTTAAATTATAGATTACTGTTCATTTGTGTTGGCTATTCTTCTAGGTTTAGTTTAATAACTACTTTAAAATGCTATCTTTCCTCTCTTCATTTCCACCCAAGGCAACATAATCCCTGTACAACTGGTTTCATTCAAACCTCAGAGAGGATGAAACTGTAAAGGTCAATACATCCAAGAACTTAATATTTTCATTTTAGAGTATATACAACTACCTCAAATTTCGTGGGTTGACACAGCTCACACTCACTGTTGTGATATTTTATGAATTATGCAACTTTTAAAAGAATTTCTTTCAATTTCTTTCTTTTAAAAGAAAGTGCAACCCGCTGTCAGAACATAGGCACAAAAAAAGGCATTAGTTAAAAAAATGTTGACCTGCTCCTGTGTTTTCTTGTTAGATGCTTTTTTACTCTGAAGAAAAATATTTATTAAGTGAAAACGTTGCCTCCATACAGTGCATGTGATTCATTTAATAAATTTGGTCAAATAGATGTGTGTTCATTTCATGTCCTATTGCACCTATTTTCCATTATGTCATAAACTGTCATAAAATTCTGTTATGTCTTTGGTTAAGAGATTATGAAGATCATTTATGTAGCCGAAAAAGTGGAGTCTGCAAGGCACATATAACGTCTGCAAAGCCAGGAAAGGTGCACAATACAATGCCTGATCTTGTATAGAACCAAGTTTATCACACACAAATTGTAAGGTCGGGCTGGGAACAAAGCAGAAATTAAATGAAAATGAATCACTATTAATTTTAATCTTTCAGTTTCATCCCTAATTTGCTAAAAGAAATTCCTAATCTTTACAGACTGGAGACTCTACTGAAAATGCATTTTTCTAACAAAAAACTGATTCTTGTGAGCAGGGGAGGAGGTTAATCACAGGGAATGCTGGGAAGGCAGAGGGCTGTACTTTGTCTTTAATTTCAGCTGTTCACCAGGATTAGGTCACAGTTCATATAGCAAGCTGTAATCATCTGCAGTAGTGAGGTACTCATTCGCAGCTGGCCCCAAGGCCAGTCAAAGCCATTTAGTGCTTTGTAGTTGTCTCTAACAAGAACAACCTTGTACTAATAAGTTGTGTAGAGTTCATGTCTTGTATTGTGCTTCTCTTTTATCTGACAAGAAATTACATTTTGTTGTCATTTTATCTGTTAAATTTTAATTTGATATGATATGTTTATACACCAATCAAGCATAATTTTTTGGTAGTTTTTGGCAGCTGGTGTTTAAAAACATATACCGATTCTAGATTTATATCATTACAATTATCCAAAAATCAACAACACAGGAAAGTAGCTTTGTACCCTTACCATAGCCTCTTAGAACCATCTCAGTACTGTTATTTTCAGTTTCCAAACATACTTAATATCATGCTACTGAGGCTCACAGCCAGCTCCCGGTGGGTGCAGCAATGAGAGAGCTTACTATGAATTATTACACAGCCCATCACTAGCCCACTGATGGTGGTCATGCAGCCAGTCAGCTCAGGACAGTCCTTTGGGATTACAACAAAAAGGCATTTCAGTGCTAGTACCACTGTCCAGCTTCATACCTCCACCAAGATCGACATTGAGTTGTGGTGTTACACAATATTAGAGAAATTGGGTTAGGGTTTAGCCAGCCAGGGCCAAGGTCTGCCCGCACGGAGCTAAAGAAGGAACCACATCAAAGGCCACACTGTACCAGGAAGGACAGAGGCCCTGGTGAAAGCCCAACGGCCCCCCTTGGTGATTGCACACAACTCATCAAAGTGACAGGTTTAGTGGACAACAAAAAAGCAGGGGGGAACAGTTAAGGAAGGAGGGAGAAAAGGCTTTAGCATGGCATGTCAAACATAATGCTTAATGTATCTTCAAACTTGCTTTTAAATAATTTTTCCAAGGCTAATTAAAATTTTGGGCTTAAAATAAATATCATTTATCATGCAACTCAATGCATATCATCATGCAACTCAATGCATGATTTAAAAGCACATTAACAGTGATCTAATAGCAGAGCATTCAGATGCTGGATTGTGCTTTGACAAATATGCAGGAAGGTGGCAGGTAATCCATAGAAGCCCTCTGAGCATTTCACCTGCCCCTGCATGTTATAGTGTCTGGCTAGTGAGAAAGAAAAGGAGCGAGGGAGACAATAGAAAAAGTGATAAGTGCATTAAAAAAGTGTTGTTCAAGTTTATGTGGAAAATTGAATGAACAATGAGAAAAAAAGGTTTGACTCTAAATGATTGGATGAATAAGAGACTGAGAAAAAAGCATACAGGCGCTTCCTGGCAGTACTGATCACTCTGCTCTCTGGCTTCTGAAGGTCTGACATTCGGAAAACAGGGAAACCCTATCCCTTCGACACCTTGGAGGTGAGGACGGACATCTCCCACCCGATTAGTGCTTAGCTCCCTCTCGTCTGCCCAGAATGACCCAAGGGGGCTGAAGAATGACTGAAAACCGAATGAGAGCTGATGTCTGAGTACCCCTGCATTCAAATTTAGGAACAGGAGACTTTATGTATGGTTCAATTTCTTCGCTGTCCCTCTGCTGTATAATGTAAATCTGATGAAAAAAAAGTATTATACATAAAATGCATAAGGAAAGCTTGACTTGGGTGACCATTTGTCTCATATGTGCATATGTTTTAGTTTGTTGTAAGATGGTGTAATTGATTGACTTTTCTTTGGCAAACTAGTGTACATTTTCTTCATAAAGCAGTCACTGTAGGCCTATCTATAGCTTTGTATGTATGTGTATACATGTTATAATGTATGGTGCTTGAGATAAAGACATATTGTGGAGCTGTGGAGTAAGCTTGACGATACCGGTCTTTAAGTCTAGACTTCAACGATAGGAAGACCTGTTGGTGGTGTGATTTGGTGCCTACTGTCACAATGTATAGTCAAGTTTGGGCAGGTGTCAAAATCATTATGTTGATTATATGCCTGCATGTCTAGGCCAGGTTTTAAAAGGATGGCAAAATCAGTTCATTTCAGTGGACTCTCTGCCATCAGTGGTTTTGTTCTCCAGGGCAAGTAAATCAGTGCAATTTTTCATGTCAAGTTCAACTCTGGTGAACTTTGACATTTGAATTTTGTTTGTTGACCAATAGCAAGCCGTCTTGACAATGCTGACCTCCTCTTTTGGAGTATAAACTGCTCCATAAAAGATGATTTTTGATGGTTTTTAGACAGTTATGAGACAGGAGACAATTGTACAAATGTCTTTTGAATGAACTTGGTGAACTTACTGACCTGTTTGCAACTGGTCTAAAGAGGTTCAGAGAGCTTTTTTTCCCCTCTTCAATAACTCATTGAATAATGACGTAGAATAATATTACAAGGGGAGTAGAAGGCTTAATACAGACAAAATGGGGAGAAAGTCAGGGAGCTATTGTGACTGACTAGCACTGGCATATTCCCGGCTAATTACAGTCCTGGCTGAAATTATTGGCACCTCCAAATTTTAAGAACAGAATTTAGAATATCTTCAGAAATGAATGCAAATTAACCAATTTTGTATAATCAGAATATTTAATAAAATGTCCGAAGTTACTGAACAACAACAAAAACAACAAAATGTTTTCATATAGTGAAAAAAAAATACAGACATAAGTGTGAAATTTTCTGCATCCTTTTGATGAATTTAAATTAGTTCCTCAAACAAAATAACAAACAAATAAGATTCACCTGTGATTAATTTTCAGTGTTCGCATAACCTGAATTAACCAATGAATGATGGTTTCACTGCATATAAGGGGGCTGATTGTTTCCAGTTTCTTTTTCACAGTGACAAAAACTAGAGAGCTGGCTACTAGGCAATCAGCAAAGATCTTGAAATCCCTGTTTTGACAGTTCGTAATGTTATCAAGAAGTTTCACAGTCATAAAACTATTAAGATGCTTCCAGAGGACATGGTCTCAAGAAGAAACTCAATGAGAGAAGTCTGTGAAGGTTGGTGCAAATTGTGGAAAAAACACCATGCAGGACATCTGAAGAGCTTCAGGCTGAACTGGTGCTCTCTCTGGTGGTTTTAACCCGTACCATAGACTGCACACTAAACCAAGTAGGGCTCAATGAGCGAAGGCCAAGGAGGACACCACTATTAAAAGAAAGTCACAAAGTGGCACAACTAATGTTTCAAAAACTTTTATAGATAAGCCACAGTATTTCTGGGATAATGTTCTATGGAGAGATGAAACCAAAGCAGAGTTCTCTGGGAATGAAGTGCATTGGTTTGTTTAAAGGCAGAGAAACGAAGCTCACTCATAGTCGAGGTTCTATCATGCTGTGGGGCTAGTTTGCTGCCTCTGGTCCTCCCATTTAATGTATCAAAGTAATAATGAAATCAGATAAGTCATCCAGTGTCAGAAAACTAGGTTTGAGGCAAGGGTCTTGGGTCTCTCAGCAGGACAACAACCCATTGTGTCCGGGGTACATTTTGTGTTTGTATTATTTTGCTATTGTGCAAGTTTTTTATTTTATTTATTTTCCTTAGTTCAGTAACCTTGGACATTTTATTCAAATATTTTGATTATACAATATTGGTTCATTTGCATTTATTTCTGAAGATACTCTAAAATCTGTACTTAAAATTCAGGGACACCAATAATTTCAACCAGGACTGTATGGTGTTAGCAGTTAGCAGTTGGTCACCAAGCCACAAAGCTTCTTGAACCTCATATTTCAACAAGATCTGTGGATGATTTTGGCCATGCCCATTTATGGTGTGACTGGCCTTAAGTCCAGGTCTGAATGAGATGTTTTTCCTTTCTTTTACCATTGATTTTGACAGTTTACATGTTTCTGAAAATAAGTGAAATATGCTCAAAATAGGTTTACACTTGGTGATGTATTGACTACTTTAAGTCTAAATAAATAACCGGACAGGTATTTAACACAGTTTGTTTATTTGCACCATCGGGTGAAATGACAGCTGATATAATAGCTCCTAACATTTGGACCTTAGGATGTCCGTTTTCTCAAAGCACTGTCAAGATGATTTGCAACTGGTCAATAGCACATATTTGCATGGTCAAAGGTTCCCAAAGTCCTTAAGCTCTCCTGGGATTTATTTTAGCATAAAATTTATTTATTTTGATTTATTTTCCACAAGCCAATCCAGTGATTGCAGGGACTCAATTAAAATTAATTGATTTTGGTTCGAACTTTGCTTTATATATGCTGGAATGGCTAAGTCCTTATTCTGGTGAGCAGGATTTTTAGACAGATGTATTATACAGCTGTACGGTAAAGATTTGTGATGATAAAAAAATAGTTGCATCTCATTCTAATCACATCTGACCTGGGACAAACATAGGGAGTATGTAAAGAACAAACTGAAAGAGATTGGCTCGAACTATAAGAGACTGACATAGTGGTTTAGCTCCACTTCTAGTCAACATTCTTCTCCGAGATGTTGGCATCTGTAAGGTGTGAATGACATCAAATGCACACGTTTGACTCACATTGGCAGGTGCAAAACCCGAAGGCAAGAATACTTGTTGATTTGTGGATGATGAAATGATTTTAATGTGGTATGATTTCAAAACAATTTAAGATAATAAACCAAATCAGAGCCAAAATGCTGCCTCTTACATCACTATGCTCAAAGTTTAAAAAACTGGCAGAGCTGCTGTCAGTTCCAAGCTATGTCATTGGGAGGGGTACAGCCTAAAAGTAAAGAAATTATCCGATTAAAAAGAAAACAATCAAAAATTTTAAGAATTTATTACAAATTTTCTGAATACATTTTTCTCTTCTGCCTCGAGTGTCAACCCTTTTTTATCATCAAAATTGCACTGTTCTAATAGAAAAAAAAACACTTTCCCTCCCTTCCATTTAGTTGAACCACATAAATATTATTGTGATCCCACAATAACTCAAAAGAATAACTCAAAAGCTAACTCAAGAATAACTTGTACAAATAGCAATGTAACTGAATTGCAAACAGAGCACTAAGACATGTTTCCAGGAATGACAAAGAAAGGACTGCGATTGAAGACATTCACATACAGTTCATGTTTCCACCGCCAATAATTGTGTAACTCGGTACTTTAGTATTTTTATTTTCCAATATTTTTTCCAAACAGAAGTAGGTCCCTTTGTGAGGGCCAGGACCTCCCCAAGGGTCACAAGATAATTCTAAAGGGTCATTAGACAATTAAAAGGATAGGAAAAATTAAAAAAAAACATTTCTGCTACGCTAGATTTTTTCCCCGTTTCTGAGGATGAAAATGTTATAGTTCTGAAAAGTGGATCACCATCCTCACAAGAGGAGTACTTTGGTCATAAGATGGAGCACGAGAGATTTTGTGTAAAGTCTGCCTTTAAAATCAGTTATCACTAATTCAATACTAAGAGTATTCCATTATGATTATTGGCATACAGTAACTGGAAAGAAACAGACCTCACTTTGAGGCCAAAACCAAACAGTAATATCAGGTTTTCGAATTGCATGCCGAATCAATACTGGCCAGCTGCTCTTATTTGGCAGGGGAACAACACAGTGTTTAGAAATTAGAAACAGAGGCCTCCTGTTTCACTGCTGTTGCCTTAATGTATTACAATATGCACAGTTTTGGACAAAACGATGCTCAGCCTTCTAATTATGTCTGTTTTTCCTAAAGATTGACACATGGTGTCAAGGGCTTTGGAGCATCTCAACCAGGCCTATTATCGTTCTTTAACACAGATCACCCCTGTCTTTCTTACCCCTCCTCTCTACATCTCCCTCTTCCCTTTTTTCAAGTTCCTGAGCAACTTCCTAGTCTGGGAAAAGACACAGTTCCATCAAAACTCCTCTTTCTATGTCTTTCAGAGGGAGAGGGGACGGGAGGAGCAGACCAAGAGAGGAGAAAGTAAAGAAGGGAGAGTGATGGTACGCAAATGCAGGGTTCTTATCAACTTGAAGACAGGAGGAAGCTGAAGAAGAGGGGTCTAGCAAACAAGGAGTGTCTGTAAACCACACAGCAGAGAGGGAGAAAAGAGATCTTAATTTGTTTGAACAGAGTCTTGGTTTGATCTCGGACACAAACAGGATAACCAAGAAGTTATGCAGAGTGGTAAAGAGGTAAGTCGGAAGAAGGAAAGGAGGCGGACGGACAGACATACAGAGAAGAGAGACACAAGGGCTGTTTAAGAGGAATTTGGTAGACAGGTTTTTTTGCATGTGAATTAATGGAAGAGAATTCCTCATTGAGGGGACCAAAGCAGTGGTTGCTCATCAGGAGGAGAACAGCCATTGAGGATCTGCCCGAACACACACACAGCCTTTTTAAACTCCACACCCACCTAAGCCCCTAATCAACAAAGATAATGTGTGCGTGTATGTCTGTGTTGCCCACCGTTTGAGAAAGGAGCAAGGGTATTTTTGCGCAGTTTTGTAAACATGTTTATGTCAATGCATGTTTATTCCCTGTATGAAAAATATTTTCTTTTACAAAAATATGCAAGAATGGAAAGGTATAATTTCCTCTGCAGAGGGAAGCAACATGTCCGCTTCTGACTTTTTTGTCTCACCCACTACTAAAGCAAAACCTATATCTTTGAAAGAATGTACAGGAAGCCTATACTGAGGGAAAACAAAACATACTAGGGAAAACAGTAGTATGTTTTTCCTACTAATGTAGGAAAACATTAGTAAATACAAAATATTAAATGATTAAGATTGACATAAAGGAATAATATTCAAGGCATTTTAAGGCAGCAAACAAAGGCCTGAATACTGGAGCACATAATGTCTGACAGTCTGACAGAATCTAAAGGAGAAATGACCTAAAATGGCTCTGGAGAAAAACTGTGATAAAACTTGAAAGATCGCATCTGTGTGTCAAATTTCTCTGGGGGCCACACAGAGTCTCTTAGAGGGTGGGGGACTCGATGGCCTCATGGAGGAAAACTGAAAGAAAATCATGACTTTTTTTTGTGTGGTTGAAAATGTTGAAGGAGGTGTGAGATCACATCCTGCTGTCATAAAACTTTTGGCAATCAGAAACACTGAGATAAAGTTGAAGATGTGCAGCAAAGGGAATGACAGATGAAATGAAGGAAAGTTTAATAGAACAACAAAGGGTGTTAGGGTGAGAGGAAGGGAGCGGAGAAGAGAGAGATAGAAGGAAAAGGAATAAAACACATTCTCTTTCTTTCTAAAAAAAATACAAACTCCGGACATAGTAGAAATGATGAAGCTTAAGTGTCACTGAAGTGTCACCACAGTCAGCAGCTGCAATGAAACTTCTCCCTAACTTCCAGGCCACTTCAAAACTTCACTTTCTCCATCTAAATAATCATCTGCTCTCTAAAGATCTTCACATCGCCAACAATATTGTGGACAAATGAGCTTATTATATGAGGTAAACTTTACTTCACAGGATATTCATAACACTCTCACTTCCTCTATTTTGTGTTGGACCGTTTTCCATCCCGCATCCAGATCTTATCCATTGCAGTGTTTTTCAAAAAGTACAGTGTTTTTTTGTAACTGACCAAAAGAATATCACTAAAGGTTGCCACAACACACAGTTCTGATACCGACTGTCTGATTTGTTAATATCGGTATCTTATTCACCCCCAGATGCAACCGCCACAAAAGACCTGGGTCACTGCGATATATAACTCTGTTAGAAGAATCTGTCTCAAACTGTCAGTTCCCAAATTCAGCATTTTTGTTCACTCTGTACTCTACACTGTTAGCTTAATTCCCCATTTCTAGCTCAATATACTGTATGCTGAATGGTAGCTCAGGGACTGCTCAGCAATGTCTCATAGACTGAGTTCAAAGTGTACCGGTATAACAAGTCACCTGCATAGTGTTCAAGGTCAGTAGCATTTTATTGAACCTGACTCCAGTAATAAATCTGCTATTCAGATCTGAATTCTTTCGAACCCTTACTTTAGATTTAGCTTCTAACAACTTTTCACAACAAAAATCATAAATAACTTAATATTACAGAACAAAAACTCTGACATTCAAATACATTCTAATGTATACACCTATACAATCTATTGCAATTCAATACAACAGCTCTGCCATAATGGCTACCGAAGCTTTTAACATTCAGTTTTTGTTGACATTGTCGGTAATGTGCAAATTCCATTACATCTTTATGTATGTGCTTATTATTGAGGTCATAGTTTGAAGTGGTGTTGTACTGGTACTCATTATATTGAGATGTTTTGATTTTTTGTCCTTCCCATTTACATACATCAAGCGGCCAGAATATTAGGAAAGCCTCATAGTATAATGCAGTCTAATACAACACATCACTAACAATGGCATCAATGCTAAAACATATAATCAGAGATGTTATAAGAGAGGAGACAAACCACTTAAAGCCTTTGAATAGAAAAGTCTAATGCCAAAGATGGAGGTTGTATGACACATATACTGCCCCTTATAACACCTTAACACCTCTACAACAGTGTAAATAAAAAACTGAACATTACAGGCATCGTAAGAATAGACTTAATGGCAGAACAGTTGTATTGGATTGCATTACATTGTACAGATGTAAGTAATAAAGTGGCCACTGAGTGTATAGGTATACACGGTTCTGTTTTGTGCATGCTCCGCCCACTAATGAACTTGCTATTAGTTAACGCCATCAAGACTCCACCTCTGCAAAACGTGATAAAGGGCCATACGCATACTCATGGAACTGGATTTATATCCAGTTAACTTCTTTTTCTTACTGGAAATTAGTTAGCAGAGGTGGTAAGCGTTTAGGGTTTTTTTTCTAACAATGCAACAACTGCTGCTCTGATTACTTACTGTGAAGCAAACATATAATGTGATTGATCCATCAATCACCTGCTGAGCTGAATCATATTAATCCTGAAGCATCACATCTCATTATCGTTTTTTTTACTAGACGACAGTTGAAACATTAGCCTCTCTAATTAATGACGTATCCTTTACGGTGTAATGTAGCATCACTGCCAGTTTTCCCTGAAGCTTAATATACCTAATAATATATATCAACTTTTAAAATTTCTCCAGACATTATCAGTCATTCTTCCTTTCAGGCAAGGCAGGGCACCTCCAGTATGTAACCTTGTGGGAAACTCAAGACTCAAGTTTTTTTGAGATACTTTACATATTTGCCCATGAGCTATAGGCTGCCTTAATATTTTCTACATTACTCTCTGCTAATAAAAAAGAGGGAGAAAATTCAATAATAAATTAGCAGTGTTTGCATTATTTTACCAACAAATGATCAGCCACAGTTGTCAGCCATACTGTATCCTGTTCAAATGTAGTTGGCTGGTAAGATAGCAATGTAGCTGAATTGTACAAGGAACTAGCCTCTGTGGATGACAGACAAAAGAAATGTTTCCTGCCACGCTTGAGTTTGCTACCCTCTGTCCTACACTGCAAATAGATATGCTACACAGAGGATACTTAAGTTTTTTATGGCCTTGTCCCTCTCATAGAGCACTGGCCGAAACATTCTGCTGTGAGAACATAGCCCTTGGCACATCACCACAGTGCCTGCAACAAAGATGTTGGTGCCAAGGCAAATGAAGTGACTTCATCCTGTGTCATCTCACTGAAGGACAAGTATGCTCTTGGAGAGCCCTTTGAGGATGAAGCTAGTCTGTGTGCATGTAAGAAATAGAAGGGGCAAAATGTATTCAGCATATATTCTTTTGCTGTGCTAAACTGTGCTTTTTATCCTATTCTTCCTGGTTTCTGTTGTAATAATTTTCATGTTAATAAAGGATGCTGAACTGAATTGGACTGAAATGATACAGTGGGCCAAAAATAGTAAAACACAGAGGAGATAATATAGAAGACAAGCAAGTGGGGGCCCTCGAGTGTATGAGGTATGTGTAGATGTAATGTAGAGTATGCATGTGTGTGGTTGTTGCTGTTTGTGTGAGAGGGGGCATTTAGAGCCGAGCTCGGGACCCTTCTTGCACCCTGTGGAGAGGTGTGCACCAGCGAAACGGGAACCAGGGCCTCTGCAGCTGCTTTCCTCTCTCCACACACACACACACACACACACACACACACACACACACACACACACACACACACACACACTTCACATCTTTGTCATTGCCTAATCTCTCCATCTTTTCATCTGTCTCACACATTCTGCTTTGAGTTCTCGCTCTTTATTTTCTACAATTTGGGCTAACAAGATAAAAGAAAAGAGAAGCTGTACTGCAGGAAGCATTAACTATAAGAAAAAAAACAGAAACGACTACGGTGATGAACTGCACACAAAAGCAGCATGAAAGAACAAAGGAAACTGCACGATACACACAGAATGCATGTGTGCTTGGCAACATCAAAGTGTCTTTCTTAGTCTCTCCTTTCTTGTCCAACCTACTGGCAGACGAGTAACCGGAGTGATCGACAGTCTAAGAGACTGACACCCACCTACAAAGGCAAGTTTAGAGTGGAGCTGGGCTGTAAAGTCATTTTGGCATTCTTGCCCCACAGGGTATTCCAACTTCCGTATTCATCATGGGAAGCGCACTTGCCCAAAAAACATTTTTCCCACATTTAGTCATTGGAAAAGGAGCGCTGTTGAATTGTGGATACATTTTTTGAGCACCATAAACCCCCTACAATGAAAAAATGACATTTTACTCTCAGAACTTGATCCCTTTAGTCCTATAAGATTTGGAAAGTCTAAAAGAGCTACATGATTAAATTTAATTATTTTATCCCCGTCATGTGTACAGGAAGTCAGGCCACTCGGCCAATGGAAGTCTCTGATGTAAATCTTTTAAAACGGTTCAGAGGGAGAAGGACTCTAGGGCAAGTTTTATGGGCCCAAAAATGTAAAGACATGAGGAATCCCGAAAAAGTTTTTTCAGTGAGCAACTTTCATAGGAATGAATGAGGTGACATCTTTGAACAATGTATCGAGCTCTCCGTAATACGTACATCCACTTTCTCACAGTGCAAATGTGTCAAAATTTGAAAAATTTTCAAATCTTCAGAGATGGTAACCAACTTATTTATACTTAAACTGGCAACATTGTGTTAGTTTCAGTTTTAGCTTGACTTTGGATGGAATTATTTTAAAAACAGCAGCGCATCGCTCTGTGAAATAATCTGTTCCTTCATCCAGCTGCTCCACCATTACTTTCCCTATCTGAAGTCTTGCTCATACTTTTAAAAAGCCAATTCGAAATCTTTTTTTACTTACATACAAGGCCAAGAAATCATCGTTCTCCAGGAGAAAATTGGCTTGGAAAATCAGGTTTCTCCCCTACCCTGATTAATTGATTAATTTTGATTAATTGACAAATTAAGTGATAATTACATATAAATATAGGCCTAGTCTAATTATTTTCTAATATCTACTATACTAATACCTACTGATATCTAAGACACCAACTGGCTGGCAGTATACACTTCCACTGGCTTTAGAAAAGGATATCATTGCATTGTTCAAACTCCTAAGGTAGACACTATTCCTTCAAAAGCTTTTAATACCGTGACATTGCCTTAGTTAAATTGTAGAATTGTTTATTGGAGAATATCCGTTTGTAGTAAAACATGGTGTGTTTGATATCTTAATAAATATAGCAACAAGGTCTGTCACCTGTTGGCTTCATGATAAATGTGTGCTCTGGCAAATGGACCCTAGAAAACAATGCCATATATGCACTCTAATTTCACAAACACATGCACACAAAGAGTTGGCTCTAATACAGTGGACAGAGTGCAGTAAATATGTTTTTAATGTATGCGTGTGAAATAGAAAAAGAGGAGAAAGACAATATTAAAGAAAATGCAAATCTTTTCTCATTCCTAAACTCAACCGTATGAAATCCTTTCAATCATCAAAGATGCCATCTTTAAGAATAAACAAATTGTACTGAAACAATAATGGTGCCCCCTTCTCCTCCTGACAGCTCAACCACTTCACACAACATCTGACTCCTCTGTGGTCACAACCAAAAAAAATATTCTACATCAAACAGAAAACTGATACAGTACAACAAGGGAAGAAAGGGCCTACAGGTGTCTGTGTGAACAGGTGTGTGTGTAACACAACATACATGGGTGAGGCTGAGTGAAAATGTGCGGGCATGTACAGGTTGTGTGTATTTGTCCATGCGACATCCCTAAATCCCATCCATCGATGCCACCACTTGCACAGCAGACATTAAGCGTGGACACATGAGGGTATGTTTGTCTCGGCCAGGCATGTAGATGCAAACTTATTGGACCAAGGGTTTGTTTGCAATTTTTTCTTTTCTTTCTTACGTGTGAAGACAAGTTGTTATTATTATGACTCACATGGTGGATAGAGCTTTTTGGCACCAGGAAGCGGGGCGGGCGAGAGGAACAGTAAAGCTCAAAAAACCAGCCAATGCTGACTTTATTAGCTGTCTGTATATGTCCATAAATATTTATGAACACTGTTAAATTACTACAAATTCCGACAAGGGGGAAAAAATTCCATGCCCTGAAAATGGTCTGGCATCATTTTCAGAGTCATTAAAAATGAGGGGGATATTATTAGTGACAGTTATATGGAAATACATGATGCTTTGGGTCAATGGACCTCCCTAAAAAGGTATAATAATGGGAGGACCAGAGGTAGACCAATAATATCTGGGGTTTGGGATTGGTGCTGATCCAGCTCTGTATAGTTGGCAATATAATGCAACTGAAATTAGTGCTTTCGCAGACGATATGAAAAAGAAGTTGGTTAGGATAATACATCCAAGACACCATTGCTTACAATTGGTTATCAAGATCATATGATTAACTGTGGGCTTTGGATGCATACTTCCGGTTTAGCTGTTCTGTATATTATTTCCACATTAGGTACATTGTTTTCCAAATCAGATCTCTGAATGCAAAAGCATCTTCCAAGACTGGGGATGATTTCCACATTGTACAGCTTCAGTTTCAGTCTCATTTGCAAATAATCTTCCACATAGGTATCTGTAACTTTTTTTAAGCAAATGAAGAAGGATGACTTCTCACTTGTTTTCGCCTGCTTTATTATGTCTGTACCTCTACTGACTGAACAATAAAAGTCATCATGAAAGATGTCCCTTATATCTTTTCACAGATAATCTGCAAATGCGGGTTGATTCAAAGAAAGAAGATAGCCGATTTACTTTTCACTAGGAGCCCTGCAACTGCATGGTTGGAGCTACGGTTTCATCCTCTAAGGGCTGTGATTAGAAAAACACGGCTACACTTCAAACTCTCAGCTGTCAGGCTGGTGTTTTCACCGGTTCATTCAGCCTAACGTTACGGACAGGCCCTTGCCAGCTCTGAAACAGGGTTGGCATGGTAAGTGTTGCCCGTTTGTTATCTTTAGATTAAGTTGCTCTTTTAGAAGGAGCCTGTTTCGTGTCTTCTTTTCAGTTTATTGTTGCTGTGTTTGCGCTTGCAGTGAGCGGAAAGCTTGTGGTGGAGTAGCAGTGCCAGCTGTTTAATTTCCCTTTATCGTTTAATTTCTTGTTAGTGGTAGATAACTTCTCAGTTATACTGATTTCTTCTTCCCTGACAAGTGCTTTTGCTCATTAAAGTGTGTACCTCCTAGTTTTGACAAAAGAGCAATGACTTCCAAGTAAGTTGCTTCGCTCGTGGGGAAAACTTCTTTTGTTGCAACTGCTGTAAAGGTTCGATGACATACACTGAAGAAGAAGCAGGTTATTCACTCCCGATTTTGTAAGTTAAGTTAGCAGGTTAATAGTACTGGTTCCGTAGTGTCGTGTTATTAGGTGAGTTTTTCATTATTTGAGTTTCATGGGAAGCTCACTCTGATTTCTGTTGCTAGTGGGTACTTCCGCTCCTGAATAAAATAACATATATAAATTGAATAAAACAAACTAAAAATCCCACTATGTCCTCCATGTTAGGGTCACATTTTTGTTGCTCCTCCATGGCTCTATGGTTAGCCACTGAAGGCTTTCCAATAATCAATGCATGGTTTCATGCCGCAGGAACTGAAGCTAGCATGACTGGCTCAGGTGGGAGGACAGCAAATTGAAGACCAGCTGCCTCCATGTGGTGTAGCTTCGAAAGGGCAGACTGGGCCAAGTCGCTCCCCACCTAAAGGCGCTCCCACTTAGGGAAAGGGCCAAGAATGTGGATAATTTGGCAGCTAAAGTCGACACACTAGCCTCAGAGTTTGCTGAGATTAGAGATTTGCTCCTTAATCTTCAAACAGGCAGGGGGACTGCAACCCAGGTGGATAGCCTGCAAGCTAGGACCCCTACCCCACCATGAGGTAGGGGCAGGCCCCGTCTACTAGGGCTTCGTCTAGCCAGTTCTGCGAGGACAGACCTGGACAGTGAGAAGTGATTTCCATCCCCATTTCAGACACCTGTTCCCAGCATACGGGAAGCAGGTCTTGGGCTGACTGCCCCAGCCTCAATTAAGCTTTGATGAGGCTCCAGCGATAAGCACTCCGCCTAGGGCATTCTTTAGGCAGGTCCCACCGCAGTTTACTTTTTCTGTTCCGCCCTCCCAGCCATCCATTGAGGAGCTCCATAAACGCTGGCCAGACCCCAAATCTCTTTCTCACCACAGAACCAACAGAAGAGCCTTGGCTTCCATGCAGAATGCCAGCAGAATGGGCTAGATGCCAGCCATGGAACCATCTATTGCCTCCCTCTTTGTGTCAACCAATGAGATCTTGAGACCTGATGCGCATTACAGATAACTTTTTAGTGAAATGTTATGGTATGGCGGCACGCATGGGGTGTATTGGAAACTCTTTCCCACCTGATATTAGCCCTGTCCTAGTCCCTGCAATCTTCCGGTGTGGACGCTACTGTCCAGAGCCTTAGTGCCTCACATCCTTGCAGGCGTTCATCCTGGGAGCCAGGGAGCTTGGCAGGCAAATGTCAACACTTACCGTAACTGCCCGGTATGGTTGGCCCAATCCCCACTTCCTGGGCCAGGCTGGAGGGCCCTCCACACTCTCCCTGTAGTTCCAGGCCTTGGAGAAGGAAATCCAGGCAAATCACACCCAGCAGCAGTTTGCAGCCATCAGGGATTCCATGAAATTTGGTCCCCCCCAGGGACCAAATTTCTGTTTCTGTGTTTCCCTTCCAAATTATGAGTACAGCAGATGCGCTCCAAGCCGTGAAACAGCAGCATTGACCCCCATGCAAGCCCACAGTATGCAGATCCTCCCATACTTAGACGACTGGCTGATCTGTGCTTCGACCTGGGAACGGGCAGAGCAAGACAGTACGGCCCTTCTATGTCACGTGACACAATTGGGCCTTACCATCAATAATGCCAAAAGTTGTCTCACGGCCACCCAAATGGCAGTGTGGCAGCACAGAGCGGTGATGGGGCTATGGACAGCATTGGAAAGGACGGAGCACATAAATGTGATCAAGCTCCGTGCTATATTTTTGGCACTCCCCAAGTTCCTGCCATATTTCAGGGGCAGGCATGTTCTCGTGCAATCCGACAAGTCTTCCATCTACCATGTCAATCATCAAGGGGGCATCAGATCGTCCTGGGCGCTACAGGTGGCATGGCAGCTCTACTTATGGGCATTTCCTTGCTTTGCCAGCCTCAGCCCCCAGGTGGCAAGACCTGCTCTCGCAGCTGGAGGGCCACATCTGGCATCCGAGCCTAGTTGTCGGTATGGCTCCTCAGGGGCCATAGGTATCCACAAGGGCACATTATGCCAACAGGTGGAACCTTTTTTCATAGTGGTGTAGAGCTCACAAAGAGGTTCTGAGAATTCATCTGTGCCAATAGTACTGTGGTTTTTGTAGTCTCTGCTGGAAAAGAAGCTCTCGGTTTCCATCCTGAAGGTCTCTTTGGGTGTGACTTCAGCCAGGCATGTTAGAGTTGGTAACCAGACCGTTGGGTCTCACACTCTTGTGACCCAGTTTGTTAAAGGAGCCCAGCCACAAAACCCCCCAAAGGCTGACATAGTTCCCTCATGGGACATTCCTCTGGTGCTACACGCCCTTTGTCTCCCCCATTTGAGCCTCTAGAGCAGTCAGGGATAGTGTGGTTGTCCGAAAACTTTACTTTTCTTCTGGCAATGGCATCAGCGATTTGTGTGAGTGAGTTTCATGCTTCGCTGGCAGCTTATAACCCCTCATCCCTACAAGATGAGGAAGCAAGTTGGGCAGAACTGCTCTGCCCAGTGAGGGCCTTGAGGCACTATATACAGGGAGCTGCAGGCTTTCATCACACTGATAGCCTGTTTGCCTGCTATGGGGGCCATAGGAAAGGGCACATCCTCTCCAATCAGAGGCTTTCCAGGTGGATTGTTGAGGTGATTGAGGAGGCTTCCAGGTCAAAAGGACTGCCCACGCCTCTTAATATCAGGAACCACTCCACCAGGAATGCCTCCGCTTCCTGGGCAGTGCTATGGGGGTGCCTCTAAGTCAAATTTGTGCTGCGGCCACCTGGGATACACATGCACCGTTGCCCGTTTTCAGTCATTGCTGCTGATCCCCATGCAATAGCAGCAGCTGTCTTTCAGGAACCTTCAGGCAGTTCCTGGTAAGGTGGTCAGGAGGAATGGAACAGAATGAGAGTTATGATGCAACTACGGTTCTATGAATTCTGGATGACCGAGTTCTCCGTCACTTGGAATCTTGGCAAAATGAGGGGACGTCATTCATGATGACATGGGCTTATATATGCTATGTCCTATGTCATCCCAGGTCACTTGTGACTTTGTTGATATGAAATATCCCACCTGTGTGTGCACAAGACAGATATCATTTAGTATCAGGATCTACCTCTGCAGCCAGTTTTCTCTTTCATTATTATCCTTTGATAGAGTTGCTGACAAGAAAAACCTGTTTCTAAAAAATTGGTATCAATGGATCTCTATTTTTACAGTTACAAGATTTACATAAATGTAAACTCTGCATACTTTGTATGTAGTGGAGTCATCCTATCTTTGGCTAAGGTTATACACAAAGAAGTATAAAACATACAAAATAAATCTAACCACATGTTCTATTCAACACTCAGACCCTTAAAATCACAAAGGGTCACAAATTTCTAATAAATATGCATTTTTCTGGAAGGCACCAGCCTCATCCCAGCCACACCTCCAACCCTGCCATTTGACAGAATATCTGATGTATTAGTTTCTCATTATGGATCTCTGCAAAAACTAATGATATTGGGCCAATTAATAGGCTAATAGAGAGGGAAAGCGTGCCAGCAAGCTGATGTCCTTCACCTGATTTGGTTGCCTTTGTAAAAACTGTTTACAAAGGCAACTCTGTATTGTAATTAGCCGAGAAAATCGGGATATGTAAGTGTTTCCATCAAAGATAAGGATTAACAGATAGCAGCCAAAAGGAGTGGAAAGTGGTGTAGAATGCAGATGTGTCATTCCATACCAGTTTTCTCTCATCACTCAGTGAAACTCTGCAACACGTGTGAAATAGTATTTATGACTGTAATGAGTGGTTTTAGGCAGTGCAGCATGACCACAGTATCCCTTTGAATGCTATGCTTATGAATTAGATTGACATGCGTTGTCTCACCATTTTTCTTTACCATTTCTCTTGTGGAAATGTATGATTGTTCAAACCTCCCAAACCAATGCTCTTCCAAACACACTTGTACTGCTTCCCTAAGATTCAAAGGGTAACATGATCTTAGTCTTTGTGCCTAATACAACATCAGAAAGTTAAAGCAAAGTGGTCTTCGAGCCAAAACAGGGAGAATATTTAGCAACTGAGTGTATCTAAAATTTATATACATTACCGTATGGAATGTGTAACTGCCTATTTATCTCTCATTTTGAACATGTGTGGAAGCACCTGCTGGGAATATTCACAATTTTAGTCATTTAAGCAGGTGTTTCCTCGAATGCATATGACATGACATTCTGTGCTGAATATATTTGAGGAATTTCTTTTTCATCTCCCTACAGATGCAACGATACTGCTTAAATACTGCTGCTTAAAGACATGTATAGTGATCCAATCTACTATCTATTTTAATTTTTAATTTGTCTGCTTGCACGGAATGACAAATCCTGTTCCCTTAATGGATTATAGTGCATGTCATTATGGTGTCACATTAGTCAAAGCAATATCTTTATATAAAATACAACTGATACCTGTCCAGACTTTGTTTGCAATTTTGAAATGCTACACAGTATAGCTAGATAAGGAAGCCAAATCATTTTTCCATCTTTTAGTATGCCCCTCGTTCTTTTTAACCCTTCCTTCTACTTTTTGCATTTAAATCTGTATCAGTCTTCCTATACACAAGTACTGTGCAACAATGTTGGATCCATCTATTTTCCAGCGTCCACACCAGCTGTCATGCCTATAGGCCATTAATGTCACTCCAAGAATGGTGGCATGTGATGCAGAGAACAGAGACCCTCCTCAGCACTGTCTGTTTCTATAGAGCTAAAGGCAGGCCCTATCCTTAACACGTGATGTACTGTAGCGAGTTTTACTAGAAACTAATCCTACCGGGCAGAGAGGAGGAGGGAAGGGAAGAAACTAAATGTGTCTCAAGGGCAGGAAAAAGAGATGGTCCCAAATATATATCTTTCCAACAGTTTTACACATCAAGTGTAACCAATCACTGATCAAATTTTACTTCTTATCTACAATCTCTTTTAAATAAGGTAATCAAATTACAATGACTTGAACTTAGTTTTATGTACAGCAACTGCCATAACCTAGCTAGAGTTTGGTTCTTCTCCTTTTCTTCCTCCACATACAAACAAACGAGCACACCAGAATTGAATCATTTAGTTCTGATTGCAAATGTGCAGAATGGCAAAATTTGATTACTATCTAAACTAAATAACAGTACAGTATATAAAAAAATAAGGGATTTATCTCAAACACTGGCAGCTCTGTTAAGTTGTACTTAAGTACAGCTGCTCTTACTAACAAAACTAGTATTAATATTTATAACATAATTATAATTTATAATATAACATTGTTTGCTCACAATGACAATGCTAACATGCTGATGCTTAACAGGTATGTTGTTTTCCACGTTCAACATCGTAGTGTAGCAAGTTTACATTACTAACAACACTACTATTAATATTTATAACATAATTATAATTTATAATATAACATTGTTTGCTCACAATGACAATGCTAACATGCTGATGCTTAACAGGTATGTTGTTTTCCACGTTCAACATCGTAGTGTAGCAAGTTTACATACTAAAAATTACTAATCAGCACTACAGCTTAGGCTAATGGGAAAGGGATTAGTTTTGCAGGTTTTTTTTGTCATGCGCCAAAGTACTGGACCAATTAAAATTGTGACCTGATGACTGTGCCACTGAAAAGTTATGGAATTAACAATATTGAATGGAAAATGAATGTCTAGACCCAAGTTCATGACAACTAATCAAATACTTGTCAAGACATTTCAGTAAAAATCACAAATGTCAAACTCCTGCTGGTGCCAGAGGAAAAGTTGAGGGATCACCAAAATCATTACGACATATTTTCTGGACACTACAAAATTTGTCCAAATCCATCTGGTAGATGCTGATATATTGGACTGGATAAGAGAAAACTTTAAACTGTTGGTGGTGCTAGATGAAAAGTCAGGGGGTCACCAAAGTCATTAGGATTTATCCTCTGGGCACCAACAATATCTGTACCAAATTTGATGGCAATCTATGCAATAATTGTTCACAAAAAACAAATGTCAACCTCATGTTGTTGCTAGAGGAAAAGTATGGGTCTAGCCAAAGTCCTTAAGACATATCATCTGGGAACCATGATTGTCTGCACAAAATTTCATGGCAATCTAGTAGTTGAGATATTTAAGGCTGGACCAAAGTGGTGGACCAACCATCCGACCGACACTGCCATCCCTAGAGCCATGCCACTTAGGGCAGCACGATATGGACCAAAAATCATATCTCAGTATTTTTAGGGTGAATGGTGATACGCGATATATGTCTCGGTGAGTTCTATAAAGTGGGCTAAATGTTCAGTCATACGCCAATGCCACATGTGAGATGTCACAAGCACTTTTATTAAAACAGACTGTGATTCTCCACAGATGACATGGTTTTTTATTGCTCATCCAATTTTATTAATCTAAACTATCTCCAAATAATTAGGACTCAAGCACCGACCGGTGCGAGGACCCTATATAAACTGCTATTTATATTATTATTATCATTATTATTATTATGACAAATGAAAGGGTGCTTGAAAACTCAAGAAACTTTGCACATGGGTCAGACGTGGTGAAAATTTACATGTTTCATGGGTCTTGCATATGGGCATGGCAAAATCACTCGATAGCACCCCATACAAAATTTCAACGGAGTAGCCCTAGTGGTACATTTCACCTACATGTACAAAATTTGGTAGGCACATCAATTATCCAAAGACTTACATAAAAGCCTCTTGGAGCCACACCCTAATCCCAACAGGAAGTCAGCCATTTTGGATTTAATGTGCAATTTTGCAGGTGTTTCTGTCATTTACAAGCATTGTACTCTAACAAACACCACCTACAGAATTGATCAGATCAAATTCAAGTTTGGTCAGTGCAATCTCAAGACCTTTGCAATGCTAAATTGCGAAGCTTTTGATTTTTTTGTTGATTGGAGTATCCATGGCAACATTGCGAATTTCAATGTTTCGCCATGAAAGAGAAAGTTATTGTAACTCAAATATACATTGTACAATGATATATATATATATATATATATATATATATATATATATATATACACACACCATGTCACAATTATTCATCTTCTATTTAATATTGTTGTTTTCAAAGCTGTCTGAAAGTTTTTATGGCCTAAAGTGGAGTTGAAACATAATTAAGCCTTTGGTAACACTATAATGATCCTTCATTTGCTTCAGCTGTGATACATATATAAACCCCACCCATGAAGGTATTCAAGGTGAGCTGCAATCATGGGAAAGACAAAGGAGCTTCCACAAAAGCTGAGAGAGGAGATTATTTCATCACACCTGAAGGGCCTTGGGTATAAGATTTCCAAAAAATGTAATATTCCAAGGGAGCATTATAAGGAAGTATAAAACTTATGGAACAGCTGCAAACTGCTTGGCCGTGGAAGAAAGCCCAACATTTAATTTAAGGAACGTGATGCCTTCTGTTGACAAATTGAACCTTGGTGATCATTGGACTTTCCAGCAAGACAATGATCCCAAGCACAAAGCTTGGTTGAGAAAAAGATCCTGGAACGTCCTGTGGCCTTCTCAGTCACCAGATTTAAATCCGATTTAAAATCTTTGGTGGGATTTAAAGAAGGCAGTTGCAGCACGGATACATCGAACTTCACTGAGCTAGAGGCTTTTGCATGTGAAGAATGGGCAACGAGTCCAATCGAGAGGTGTAAGAAGCTTGTCAGCACTTACCGAAAACGTTTGTTAGAAGTTATAAAAGCTAAAGGATGGGCCACAAAGTACTGAAGCTGGGGGTTGAATAATACTGCACATGCACGTGTTAAAAGAGTTACATTTTTCATTTGAACTTCAAAGTAAAGTCAACTTCTGTTGTCAAAATAACGCAAATATGTATCAATAAATATTTTTTGTTGTTTAATGAGCTTTTTTGTCATTTATTGTCATTCTTTCATCCACATCACTATAATGTCTTTTGAGTTGAGGTGGTTGAATATTTCTGATTGCAACTGTATATATATAAAATATGATAAAACTCTTGGCCTGAATACATCTAAATGCCTTCATGAGGCTTTTTTGTCAAGATTGTGAGTTTTCATCGAATGGTGTTCTCATGGTGGTGCTGCGAATTTCAATGTTTTGCCATGAAACAGGAAGTTGTTGTGACTCAAATATACATTGTTAAATCTGCCCCAAATTTCACGTTTGACAGGAGTCTCGGCCTAAGAAAATCTACATACCAATATTCAGCCATGGTTATAGCATCACCTACAGGGAACATGAAACGACATGTTATACTTTCATGTACTCCTCCGAGCAGGTTGACCAGATCCATGTCACATTAGATCAGAAAAACTTTAAGACCTTGATTATGCTATATTGTGAAGCTTGTCAAGTCTAAGGTCAAAAGACAGACCCTAAAAGGGGTTTGAGCCCCTGTCTTTGCACATCCCTGCCTTGATGCATGATAAAAAATATGTAACTGATGGACACAGTAAGTTATGTTTAACTAATTGGTTTTGTATCAAACATGTAAATTCAGAGCCACATTATACGAAATACATTGACACTGTGTAAACCACTTCCGGGGGTGGATGTGGCTCAGGAGGTAGAGCAGGTTGTCCATTAACCGGTAGGTCGGTGGTTCGATCTGGCTCCTCCAGTCCACACGTCGAAGTGTCCCTGGACAAGATACTGAATCCCAAATTGCCCCCGATGTATCATCGGTGTGTGAGTGTGTGTATAGAAAGCGCAGTATGTATAGAATAGAGCGCTGTATGAATGCGTGAGTGAATGGGTGAATGTGGCAGTAGTGTAAAGGACTTTGAGTTGTCGATAAGACTAGAAAAGCGCTATACAAGTGTAGTCCATTTACCATTTAGTTTTTCGTTTTACAAACAAGGCACTCTGCGGCAGTGTGGACCAGCGCTGTGTCTTCCTCCATGTTGCAGGAGAATTTATGAGCGAGTTGGGCACGGTTTCATGCAGATGCAGTGAGAGAGTGGGAGCGGGGCTGAGCAGAGAGTGAGAGAGAAGAGAGATGCAAATACTGGCATGGTTTTATGGAAGGAGCAAGTTATGTAACGCAAAATATATAAATATACCTTAAAAAGTCAATATACCGCCGAGCCCTATGCCAGTAGTGTGGCTACAAAAATAAAAGTTCAAATACTAAACATAATTTAAGGTCATTAAAATCATAATGCAATTCTTGGTCTCAAGAGTTATTTAAGATTCAGGTTATCGCTGACATTCATCCAAGAACTAAATTTGTTTGATCTTCTGTGTAAACAAACTTGTTTTGCTTTTAACCAACTCACCCAGTCTTGGATTCAGCCTTTAATGTCAAAACAGTTCTGGCATTGTAACATAAGCACTAATTTATGGAATGTATTTCTTCAAAATAATTCAGAGGCTCAATTTTAATCTTCCTGCAACCCATCTTTAGGCTGTGAAGGACACCAGTGTTGCCTACAGGCCATGCATAAGCTCTGGTCGAAGTCTTTTTCTCCTCTGAGCTGGCCATTGTTGTGACGGCTGATAAATATTTACTCTTCCCAGCTTGTCAGGGAAATGAGTGGGAGGGGAGAGGGACCCTTTGTGACAGAGGGGTCAAAGATGCTGTCAAACCAGCAGGGTCCTTCCCTCCCCACTGGCACCTAAGACCCCAATACACTGTTAGGTCTGCACTGGAACAGATCCACTGCAAGTAATGGTTAGAGCTGGGATTTTTGTGTGGGTCGGTGTGTAAGGGATATGGAGGAACAGAAAGAGAGGGGATGGGGAAAAGAGAAAAAACAGGAAGACAGTCAAGGAGGTGACCACAAAAAGAGACACGGGCCCAGATAAAAGAGCAAAGGGAAAAGGAGAGTGGAGAGGGTTTCTTTTTGAGAGCCGTTTACATGACAGACCACCAGCAGAACTTACAAGACAATAGAGCAAAGAGGATCCACAACACCAGACAATACTGACTGAAAGAAAAGAGGCAAGGGTGTTATGAATACACATGTCCTTCCTGGCTTCATCTCCTCACTTAACCACTTCTCGACAAAAGAAACCCAATAGTCCTTTTTCCAAGGTAGAACAAAACAGGGCTTTCCAGGGGCAGCCAAATTTAAATTGTCTATGTCAAAGCAACAATGTTTGTTTAGTTACAGTTCTTTACAAAATGAAAAAATAAAAAGAATTGCTGCTGGTAGCAGTCTGTGGAAAACCCTGCATTGAGGAAGAACATGAGTAAATCCTCACTAGCCTGAGCCTTCAAGTCAAACCTCTAGAACCCAACTGGACCTCCCAACACCCCCAAGTATCCTCACTGTCCTCAACAGATCAAAAGAAAATTCAATATGTTCCCGATTAAAAGTCAGGGGGATGTAAAGGAAATTTCCGTAACAGTTAAAAAAATCCATGTGCTTGAATATTACTGAATGTTACTGAAATCTTCCGTTACACACTCACACATACATGTACAACAGGTCAGCTAGCTATGTATAGGTCATGCATCCTACTACTCTAGTCAAAGACAGTCTGTCTTCAACAAAACCTCAGCACCTACAACAATAAACACAGCTCAGATTTGCATTGATCTAAAGCAGTGTATCCATGCCTTTACTTCATTTATAATTTCTGGTCCCTGGGTATAAGATCTGTTTCCTGTCTGAGAGAGGCTTGAAAGTGAACAGAGAGTCGGTGAATTCAAAGCAAGCATTTGTCATGAATTTTCAGCTGATGAATTCATTGTTTCAGCTTCAGACCCTATAGATCCTTTTTTTTCTGTATGAATAGAAAAAACTAATTCCACACTAAATCTGCCATTTTTAAATGGCATCTGATCTGATCATCTGAACTTCTGATCTGGTAAAATCATTGAAACACTTAATTTATTTCTTTAGATGAGACTTATGCCTCCCGCTGCTTAATTTCAGGTGTAATGTTATTCATGGTCTGTTGTTTCAATTATCGTGTCACTCCCATCGTAGAAATTTGTTTTTAATCGAAATAAGGCATTTTCTGCTTTTTATATATTCCATGTTATATATATTGTTGTTATATATATATATGTAATTCAAACTTCAGATTGCACAATTCCTTACTTATATAAATCATCTGTATATTGTCTTGATAAGGCCTTTTCCGATGTTTTTTATTTCAGCATCCAACTATTTTTATATGGTCCATTCTTTCTTTTTTCCTTTTACATGTTTTTGCTATTAATTTTCCTCTTTTATATTGCTTGGATGCCTCCCAAAGACAGCTTTTCGGGTCCTATATTTATTTATATATATATATATATATATATGTACATAGACTGAGATTTTTTAAAGCATTAAACTGTGGAAGTATTTCAAGTAAAATCACATTTTGCCTGTAGAGCCATCTCCAACTGAGCTTATGACTGATGTCACTTCACTAAACCTGTGTCTTGTTATATCGAGGAGTGGTGTTTTCCTAATTCCCCTCTAACAATCACATCAAGAAACATTACACATTGTTAAAATCAACAAATTATAAACTTTAATGAAGACTTCATCCCGAACCCTCCCAGCTAAAACTTCTAATAAAGCAAAAAATGTGATTGTCTGTCAACAGGTTACTGGACATGAAACGGCTGCCAGAGGCATTTTCAGACAGACGTACTGTAGTGTAGGTAAACATCCCAAAACCATTCATTAGGCTAATAAAGACTGGCGGATAACCTGAGGCTTTGGATGATGGAGCAGAAGTCAATTACAACTCTCCACAATCAAAGGTAAAAAGGATGTGTTTTGTGTGTTTGTGCTGGAGAGGGGGGAACAACAAGCTGGCATCCAGCGTAAGCCCAAATATACAGTCAACCTAGTAATCAAAGGGTTCCCATGCACTAGACAGTCAACAAAGGCTTTCAAACTGCATAATATAGTGGATGAGGGCTGTCTAGCCTGAAATAAGAGCCACCCCACAAACATATAATGAAATGATTGCAATGACACATTGACCTTCGGTGGAAAACAGCAAAGATCCTATATCACCATGTATACCATATGACTGACACCATGTCTACACTGGAGGCATAGCAAGAGCAGCATGTTAGCAGAGCAGTAGCAGCAGCTTCAGTCCTCAGCCTGTGTCTACACAGTATGCGTTCATGCACAATATTGAGTTATAGTTCACTTGCATTTTGGCAGCACTCAGAGCCCAATACACAATCACTGTAATTCCCCCATGATATAGTTCTTTAGAATATTATCTAATAACTGAATTGATCAAGAAACAAGATGTGTCAGTTATGTCTGAGCTATGAGGATTTTTCAGTTACATTATACATTCACTTTGTGGTCATTAACCAGAACAGCACATCGCAGTGTAAAGAAAAGAAGAACATTTTTTGAATTTGTTAAGTTGGGAAAAATATAACTGAGCCACTTTATCAGTCACGATTAGGAAAATTCACCCCACAGGCAGAGGATCATATGCAGCACAGTTGCAGCACAGTTGACAGAAGTAACGGTAGTTCGAAGTTTGATAATCAACAGTCAATGTATAGTACGTAAAGCATTGAGTTTACATCATAGCCAGAGGAATACTGGATTTCTGAGGCCAATATCAAGATCAATATTTAAGTTTTTTTGTTTGTTTGTTTGTTTGTTTTTTCCACCCCGTAAAAAGTCCATCCTGCTCACCGAATTAGACATTGTAACTCAGGAGCATTTTACATTACATTTCACTAGTTAGTTAATAATGTCAGTATAATTTATTGATGACATTTATTTTTAGCTCCTTTACCTTAAATTACTTCACTCATGCAACTGCCACTATATCATTCACTGTAATTGTGGTCTACGTAATTATGTCCACGATTTGGTACAGGAAATGATGACATTCAAAGGGGAGAACACAAGCAGAGGAAAATGGATCAAGTTGATTTAAGATGTACTGAGAATAAACAGCCAAAAACGCCTCAACAAATGTCACCAAAAAATTGAATAATTAACAATTATTATTTGCAGATTTTCACTACATGACCTGATGAAGTTAGCCCTGGAAGAAAGTCAGCATTTACTTCCTCTAGGGGCTCTAAAAAGCTTTTCGCAGGCTATGAAATTTATTAATGCAAGAATCATAGCAGCTGCAGGCAGGAGAAGTTTGGTTGGGCATTGCTAAAACCTCCAGTCCAGCAGAATCAACAACAGATGCTGTTTATGTCACAAAGCAGCCACAGCTTTGTGACATTTACCCATGATGGTACACACACACACACACATACACATAATGATCACACACAATAATAAATAAAGCCCGGCATACCCAAACTTTTAAATGTGTGTGCACACTTGCAAACCTATTCACATGCATGCTGCTATCACTGCTACACAGATGACAGCGAACTATACCAGTCATTCTCGCCAGATGACTTCCCGGTCTTGGCGTGGATTTAGGCTTGTTTTTCATATCCACATGGATGAAGGAACACCACCTTCAACTAAAACTCTCTAAGGACTGAACTCTTGGTCATCCCAGCCAATCAATCGCTTGATCATAATATCAACATCAAAACAGCCTATTCAACTCTCATCCCAACCAAGGTTGTGAGAAACCTGGGTGTCATGTTTGATGACCAGTTATCCTTCTCTTACCATGTTGCATCTGTCTCCTGGTTGTGCCACTTTGCACTATATAACATAAGAAAAATCAGGTCTTACCTGTCTCAGTACCCAACTTTTGGTAAAGGTCATGGTTATCTCTCGCCTTAACTACTGCCATGCCCTTCTAGCAGGCTTCCCTTTACGCACAGTGAAAGCCTTACAGCTAGTCCAGTACGTGGAAGCCCATCGGGTTTTCGATCGGCTTAAAAGGGCAGATCACTCCGCTGCTCAATGACCTCCAATGTCTACCCATGGCCACACAGATCAAATTCAACTCACTATGATTGACAATTGCCTACAAACTGACTTCTGCGCCCATGTACTTGTACTCAGTCATACAGGCTTATGCTCCTTCTCGGCCATTGCGTTCCTCCAAGGAACGTTGTCTTGCATTGACATCCTGTCTTGCATTGAGTCTGCACACAAGGCAATCGCCTTGTGTGCAGACTCTTCTTGTTTGTGGTTCCCCGATGGTGGAACGCCCTACCAAATAGTATCAGAGCTGGGGGATCCCTCTCTATCTTCAAAAATTTCTTGAAGACTCATCTCTTCCGAGAGCTCCTCCTCTCCTAACACCTCTAACACCCTAACATGCCTAATTAGAACTTACTGTGCAGTTTCTGTGAACGTCTTTACCTGATCTCCTTGCAATTTGTCTTTCAAACAGATCTAGTGCTTAGGACTTACTTCAAGGTTTCCTGCTGTACTGAAGCTTTAGTGTTGTACCTCACTTATAAGTCACTTTGGATAAAAGCATCTGCCAAATGAGTAAATGTAATGTAATACTGAAGACTAACACTAAACTAACACTAAAGCACCCATTTTATGCATAGGTGCACACACAAACGCACACACAAAAGTTTGTGTTCCCTACATCTTAACATGACAAGGCAGACAATGTGAAAGAATGTGGATGGAGGACAGGCTGGCGTCCAACTTGAACCTGCTGAGACTCTGAACAGAGACAGTTGTTGGCTTATGACATGACCCTGAAAGCCTTTCAGCAGGTCAGGGCAGAACGAACTAGAAAGACAGACACAGAGTAAGTGTGAGAGAGAAAGTGTGTGTGTGTGTGTGTGTGTGTGTGTGTGTGTGCGTGCGTGTGTGTGTGTGTGCGTGTGTGTGCGTCTGTGCGTGTGTGGTGTACTTGTACTTCTATCTTTTTGACAACCAGTTTGAGTTTTAGACCTTGGGAGTGAGGACATTTTGGCCGGTCCTCACAATTCAAGAGGAATTCGGTAAGTGAGAGAAGTATGTCTGTGCAGGTGATTACCTGTGCATTCAAGGCTACTCTGGTGCCTGGGTTCAGATATATACTTTGTGTTGGACAACGTAACAGGACACAATTCACCCTGAACTATTAATACTATTTTTCTTGGTAGGAATAATTTGTGAATAGTCAATTTGTGAATAGTCCCACACCATCACACACTGCTGTAACCACAAATCATTAAACAAGCATGGAAATGACCCTTAATACGCACTTTTAAATTTGCAGAATTTCATCATCATTGAAAAGTAGTTAAGAGACGTATGTTTTCCTGATACAAACTAGTTCTTCCTAGAATATGAATCCATCTTAAAAGGCCTGTGAAGGCACAGGGCACTGTGAGCTATGAGCTGTAGGTAAAAAGCTTTACCTTGCTCACTGACCCAGTTGTAGCAAAGTGAAGAACAAACATCCTCACCTTTTACCAGAGGCTTGTCTGGACTCGCCAGCCAGAGGCACAGGGTGAAAGGAAGAGGAGCAGCAATAGGTGCTTTACTCTTTTATAGTGACTAACTTACTTGCATTTTTCTTTATTAGGTCGCCTGTGATTAAGGTAAACTGATTAAGGGATAGTTACTTTTCCATTCTGATGTTCTGATGCTAGTCTATGCAATGCTGAGACTAAAGAGGGTTGGGTTGGTAATAAATGCTTTTTTCGAAGGGGTAGGTACTGTAACATAAAAATTAGGACAGTGTGGGTTTGCCTTAAAATAAAAAAAATCAGCCGCCCTGTTTTAGCCATTGGTTGCAGCTTTGTTGTGGACAATGTACATATCGCTAAGGTCCAAAGAGTGTCACAAAAGCCATAAAAACAGTTCTAATACAATACCTTGTATGCCTTGATACCATGTATCATATTTTGAGTGTTGAGTCACTACTGTTCATACATAATCTGTCATACAACAAGTCAATTATTCAAAACCAACAGCCACCAAAATAGCAAAAACACTAGTCTAGAGCCACGCAAGCAGCTCTGTGAGGCTGTCTTTCAGGCACAGCGGTGCTTCGAAATGAATGCTAACGCCAGCATACCTAAATATTCACAATGACAATGCTAATTTTCTGATGTTTAGCAGGGGGAATGTTCACCAAGTTCACCATCTTGGAATTGATAGTGGCATTAGATAAAAAGTTAAGTGATCTCGCAGCTAGCGTAGCTAATAAACATTCTTTTGAAACTGATGTGGGTAACTAATTTGCAAGTGCATTAAAATATTTGTTGATGTAGAGGCATGTACTATTCCCTTAACTGCACTCACACATCAATAAACAGCAAAATAGTATATCTCAGGCTGATCACAGCTTTTTACTAGAGTTTCTCCTTTAAAGTATATTCAACAAAGCGAGAATCCCTCTACAGATATCTCTTTACCTCACAATTCTCTCTTTATTCATCAAATAACTGAACTGCTGCTCAAGTCAACTTGTGTTGGAGGAAACTTCATAGAGCATACAATATGAGGACAGACATGTCTGTCAATATTCGTTCAAAGCAAGTGTCAACACTGGATATTGAGGGGTGCGAGATATGTGGAAAGGTCTCCTATATAGTGGAAAAGAAACTGTATGATGTTCTGCTTTGCTCAGTGACAAGACATTTGATGTTTGAACACAGTGTAGCGGGTACATATCTTACCTCTAGGATGACAATGGACCATGCTCTGCATCTATTCACACATTCAGACTCTTGAAGTCTTCACAGAAACAGGCAATTCTGTGGACACAAAGACAATATTCATCTGTCACCGTTCTCTTTTTTCAGGATACATTAAAATCAAAATTAAGACTAAGACTGGGCAATATTTCTAACATGGGTGCATATGTATCTTAAAGAGGAAAAAAAACGTACTAATTATCCCAAAAAAATCTTTTGGAAACTTGGAAAATTTTCCAGCTACAGAGAAATCGCCTGTAAAACAAGCGATGGAAGCAAAATTGACAGACAAACACACATATTCACTGACGTCAAGATAGCTGCCTCCTTCTTCACTAGTTTGTTTAGATTCTGGAACTTCAGTGTTGTTTTATTTATTTTAACCAGTTTTAATGTCATTTTTAACTGAAGACCAAATAACTTAAGTCCTGTGCGAACTGAACTCTTCTGTGGACTGTGCGGGTCAAAACCTGTTGCTGTCTACAACGTTACTCTGTGGCCATTTTGAAGCAAACTGAAACTGGATGACTGTAGCCTGGGAAGAAAGAACTTTCTCTGGACTTTTCTTATGTAATGGAGTTCCCTACTATGACCAAGGGAAAGAGGGCTCAGAAATGCGAACACTGTTAGATTTTTTTCATCAGCGGCATGGAAGAGTTTACTGAAAATTGTATCTGTGCCAAGTGCGATAAAATAAAATAAAAGAGAAACTAATTGATTTGCACACAAAGCTCTTTCAAATGACAGAGCTACACACTGTTTTAAAAGAGACAAAACTTCAGGTCACTTTTAACTCTCCATATTCAATGAAGCAGCTGCCGTGGGAAAAGTCGACACTCCCTTTAACAACTTTCCCAGTTCAGGAGCAATGTGTGGAAACACTTGCCGAGGCGCACTTTCCACCACTGACCTCTGACACTGCAGCTTTAGCTATGGGAGGCTCAGCAGGCTCCTGTTCCACACCACGCCCAGAGAAGCCTCAGTAGAAATAGGTCGGTGACAGAGGCAAGCGAGAAAAACAGAGAGAAATCCTCCATCCACTGTAATCTCATACAGAGCTCAGGCTGGAAAACTGTTCCACAGTGCTGAGCCAAACTTGTGCCCTAATCACCATCAGCCTGCTGCACCCATCCCTCCCACCATCGTTTGCCTACACCGTGATAATTGGTGACTCCACCATTAAGGGCCTGTCACTCTCCTCCCACAAGATCACTGCAGCTGTCCACTGTTTCCCCAGAGCTTGGGTGCTCGACCTTAACACACAGCTTCCAGCAGCGCTACAGAAACACGCAAACTTGAGTACTACAGTGGCACAAATTGGCATCAACGCAGTTCTCTCTGGGAGTCTGAAACTTTACAGGAACATTTTAAAACTTTTTTCCACCACTCTCCAAAAAACTGGACACAATCTTGTAATTCTCTTGCAATCTCAGCATCCCCTCCCAACTCACAAATGGGGCACAGAAAACGTTAGCAACCCTAAATACATGGCTGAAAACTACAAGTGATCAATTCAAAATCACTTTTATAGATACCTTTGATCTTTTTTATGGGGCCACCCTTTATTCCTTAAGCATGATGGACTACAGGCCAACCACAGGGGCTCTAGGATACCTGCCCACAATAAAGAACAATGTATCTCATGACACTGCCAACAGGGGTCAAACATGAATAATCTGATTATGGTTCCGACAGACAGAAACACATTTTCAATCGCAGGACGATCATAAATTAACGTGGCTCTTTATAACAAAAAGGCATTATTAAGCAACTCATTTTGTATCATTGACTTGATTTGTGATCAGAAACTGGATTGTCTTCTTGCCACTGATGAACCTGCCACACTTGCAGAGGCCTGTCTGCCAAGCTGTATTTTTTGTCTATTCTTCCAGAGGGGGAAAGAAGTTGCAATCCACAGAGAGATGCTGAAGGGCAGGGATGTGGATTTAAGCACATTTACCACTGTTTTAAAATCTCAGTCTCCTTACTTTACAGTAACTTTGTATAGACCTCCTAAATTATGTGTTGATCTTTTCTTACAGAATTCAGAAATCAGACCTACTATCAGCCATTCATACAAACTATGATACCTGTATCTTAATTGGTGATTTTAACAAACATGTCGATGATCAGGCAGATACCAAAGCCAAAGAGTTTTTAGAATTGTATGTATTTCAAAAAGGATGTTAACATACCAGTTTCTTTAGTTCTAAACTTCAATTAGTTCTGAACTGAAGTTGTGAACTAAAGAAGCCTTTTGGGTTAGAGGTGAAACGTCTTCAAGAACCTCAAGTAAATCCAGTTTCCTTTGTATAGCACTTAAAAACACCATGACCTAGGTGACAGAATCAACAGACATATTACAACAAAGCAACTGGAACATCACTGCAAGCATATTTCTCCAGATAAACACCAACATTCACAATCCCAGACTGCTTTTTAATACAACAGATTCACTTGTAAATACCACCACAAACTACAGTAACCAGCCTCCAAGTTCTAAATGCGAAGAGTTAGCTTGTTACTTCAGGGATAAAATAATCAATATATATGTCCTCTGTACAGAGTGATGTGAAGTTGAAACATTTTGTCCTGGTTGATGTTGTATCTCACAGGAAAGTACTAACAGAACTGAAGCACTCAACTTGTTCCCTTGAGCCCATTCCTACCCTACCTTATTAAAACTATTTTTTATTCTGTATCTGACGACATCTTTGAAATAGCATTGTATAATTTACCCCTGAGCAGTGTCATCAGGAGGCACAGCATCTGTTTCCACAGCTAGGGTGATGACTAGAGATGTTCCTAACGACTAATTTCTTTATCAATTAAAAAGTAATTTAAATTTAGACTAGTCGACTTGTCTAGAAATAAGAAAACACTTAGAAAACAGTCAATATTAAGCACAAATCATTCAGAAATGAAGTGGGATCACAGCGTATGTGGGTAAATAATGTCAAATTGGTTTGCCAAGGGTGCACCAGCAGCCTTCTTTCGTTGGAGGTTAACATCTACATGCCTGTGCTGGATGTGGTCATGCATTGGTGTGGTCGATTGGTTATATGCCAGATTATTCTGACCCAGCCTACGTACAACCTTATTTTCATTTTTTAGATCACAATACTGCCAAACCGCGCTGGTTTTATGAGATGTAATCTGTCCCACTTTCTACCTTGCTTGTTCACAACATTCAGGCATTAGTGCGAGGAGAGAGGGGCTACCATCTGGCAGGGTGTAACATCTTAGACGCAACAGTTAACTGGTGTTGTACATTAATAAAATATTAATAAATAGTGTAACCAACTAGTATTTCTGGTGCCGACTAGCAAGGGTACCAACATTTAATCATTTAGCCGGCTAATCGCGCACATCCGTAGTGATGACAGCCCTATCTGGCTGTGTCTCCTGATAAGTGATATTGATAGATTGGGTCCAGCATGTGTGAAATTAAACAATTTGATTGTTTTTTTTAATGCTATTTTTCTTCCTGTAGAGATGTATTCAGATAGTAGAGGATGCCGCTGGGATGTTTAAAGGTTTTTTCTGTCTTTCCAGTTTAGGAGGATTGTCTTTTAGTGATTGTTAAGATAAGCAGTATGGGTTGTTCATATGTCAGCTGCAGTTCATCTAATGAAATATCTGACATACTGATACTGATACATACTGATCGGGAGACTGGAATGCTGCTGAGGATACTGTATGTGTGATGTTTGTCCAGAATGTTTGAATGGGTGGGCACAGCCAGGTGACATGATGGTAATCATCTTTAGTGTTTAATGTGCAGTGTGTATAGGTGTTATCGTCTGTGAGTCCCAATTTTTGTTTTTTATACTGTGTGAGGTGAACTCTGTGTAGAATTCTGTATCGAACAGTTACAGCCTGCACTTTCATCATCATTTGTGTCTGAGTCGGTACCTCTTTTGTTTTTGTAAATCTATTTTACTGCTTTATTTTAATCTATTTATTTTGTGCAGTGATATATGATTTTTTCATTTTCCATTGTCAGCATTGTGTGCATTTGTCAATCACTTGTAAAGAACTTTGCATTCAACCTGTACAAAAGGTGCTATATAAAGTTTGACTGATTGTTTGATAAACCTGAAAGTCCTTTCCTGTACCCCCTATTTAAACACAATGACAGATGAGGAGAGGAGGGACATTTAGCCAATATAGAGTAACAACCTCAGGTCAGAGGGACGTATTTAATCCAGCACAATGGCTTAAAGTTCCTCCCCAACCTCCAGTCCCAAACAGTGAAAGTGTAGACAACTAAATTTTTCAAATTAAAGCAATTACATATAAACAACATACTACTGAAAGTTGCCTTGGGAGAAACAACTGCTCAAATCCTCCCAATTTTTACTTTTTGGCATACACAAGGTAAGCATGTAATAAATCTTGTACTAAAATGACTTTTAAATCAAGAAAAATGTTCCCTATTTTTTTGTTTTTTCTCCAGATATGAGTTTATTTTCCATGCATATTGAGTGGTTACCATGTGTCCCATATGGTCAGTATTACAAGAAATGTATAGGAATGTTATTAATTTTTGACAAGGAAATAAATCAGGTTTTACATCACTGACACAGACACTAAGGTACAAAAAAAATAATGATTAATCAACTGCTTGCTGCTGTTCCTTCCAAGACAGTTGTTTTGTGGGTTTCACTTTAAAAAGTTTGTTGAGTGGAGTACATGAGAAAAAGTGGTGCCATGGAGGATAGGAAAAAAGCATGACCCATTAGGTTTTGAAGATGAGGAGGGGACAGGAAGATTAGAAGAAGGGATAAATAAGATGAAACTATGGGGGATAAGGAATACAAAAAGAACAAATTCAAACAAATTAAAATGAGGCACATAAAATTTGCTTAAAGGTCCAGGATAATGTAGAAATGCTATTCTGGATTCTTTTCTGTCATTATCTCTCCAACTTTGTGTTGCTTACTACGAACGTGTCAATACTGTGTTGCAATGGAAAAGCCAAGGCCTCCATGCTGATTTAGTCCCAGGAAGACCCAGGCTGACCCTAATTAAGTGACATACAACCATCTTGCAGAAAATTCCGGTCTACCCCAGGTAAGTGCTAGGCCAGGGGAGAAATGCATGCACCAATTAATCCATTGGCTAAAGTCATAGTATGCTCTCAATTCCAAAAGTGTCACTCAGATCCTGGGGATTCCTGTCCACTACCTTTAAACTTTAAAACTGAAGCTTTAGCAATAGCATTATTCCAGGAAAGGGGCTGACACAAGTCAATGGTTTCATAAAAAGAGGATTAGACTTAAAAGGAACAACTCCCCAAATTCCTACCTTTCCACGACTCTGAAAATGTTCCCTTTGAGCCAATGAAGACACAATCTGTTGATTTAGTGGCAGAATCCTTTCCCCTAAGCGGCTATTTGCTTTAGCGGCGATAACGCAAGCGGAAGAATTTGAGCAATGTCTGTGTAACATACACTCATTTCCTCTGAGTGAGAGACATCTCCAGAAAGACATCACTGACGTCTGGCTCATTCCTGCACCTCTGGCTTCAGGTTGGCAAGTGTCCTGCAGACAAGTTATACACTGATGTCCCTATGTCAAGGGGCACTCATACAGTCACATATACAGCCAGGCTAACCATTCATTCATTCAACTATTCATAACCAGCAGCAAACATGTAATGACATGAAGCATTCATACACAAAAACACTCTCAATCAGTCAAAACTATATTTTCCAGTGACTTCATCAGACTCAACAAGGATGAAAGCCCTTTACTCATCCCTTATTTGTTTTGTCTGACTAATGAGTGGTACCCAATCATTAGCTATCAAGATGATAAATTCATCTGACTTGCTCTGGAGGAAGACACAAACTATCTTTGAGCACACTGTAATCCCTCCTCTTTTAATATTTTCAAAGATTATTTTGAGTTGTACATAAAAGAAAGTACAACCTATAGGATTCCAAAAGGCTTACTGTTTCATTCTGTACAAATGCAAGTCTCTTCCAATTGTAAGGGCTCACAGTAGTTTCATAGCTGTTCCACTTTCAAGTAGAAAATGAAAAGCGTCAAAAGACCCAGAATGCTCTCTCTTCTATGGGATCAACTCAAGCGGGCCTCCCTGATATTTTCCAATGGCGGGTCAATGATATGTTATGAATTTATATGCTAGTAAAATGCTCTGTGTAGTTTAAAGAGCACTGAAGGATGACCTCTCTCTCAGGTACTTAAAAGTCAAGGAAAAGAGAATTGGAATGGGCTGTGCAACCAGATTAACAATCTTTTCAGTTCATGGATGCCAGCCATGAAGCATCTACCCTGGTCCTCTCTCCACTTGTGTCTTTTTTCAGCTGTTCAATTTCATGTCAGATATGTAAAGCACGCAGGAGCTCATTCAGGGCAAGTACATTTTAAGAAGCCAAAAAAAATTTAAAAATTAAAAATTAAAATCAGATGAAATATGGATAACAACATGGGAGATCTCCAGTGATAAAAGCAGTGTCGTAGGGAGAGAGAGAATCAGGAAAGGCAAGACCAAAACAGGCAACACAGCAATGTGGACTAAACAAATTAAATGATCACAAGATGAAGGAGTTGGGGTGAAACGGATGAAAGCCAGCCCTCAGAGTTAATCTGATTACAAACTATACAAGCCAGGTGACTGAACCTACCTTTGCAGACTTTTGGAAGAGTCTGACCAATGTGCTAGCAGTAAAAAAAAAAAAAAAAAAACCCACAGATGAATACCCACATCTGTAAGCAAGTGTCCATCCACCCACATACACACCTGTCACCTCATTCTTTTATGGATGAATCAGTCATTCTAGTGCTACCTAAACAGATATCCTACCCAGAAGAGAAAGTTGGTAGAAGCAGCATTTCAGAGATCACAAAAGAGCTGGTTCTTTGGAAGCAATTAAACGATCAAATCAATTATTAACATGCAATTATTTGCAAATTTAACCCTAAATCAATATCCTTCGAGCAGTACCTTCTCAAAGTACCTTCTCAAAATTCAAATTTCAGAACATAGTTTCCTGACACCTGGAGAGAATCAGTCAAGGTGATTTGTGTTTTGTTTATATTTCTAATTTTTCCAGTGAAATGACAAATGGGCATCAGAGCAGGCCGAAGCACATTAGACAGAAGCCCTCATCTGTTCCTGTGTGCCTTACTACTGTTGCTGTTTGTGTTCCCAGGAGAGGTGAAGAGAGCGTTTCCAGGTCAGCCACTAACCTGCCTTGTCATTAACAAAGGTCACCCTGCTTGAACAAAAAGCTGACCTCTCATGCCGAAAGTTATTTGTAGAAGAGGAGGAAAGAGAGGGGTGGGGAAGATGAGCAAGAGTTAAGACTAAGAACAATCCTCCTGTCTCACCCCTCACTTTCATTTAAGCTCATCACTCATCTTGGGACTATCTCTTCCTGGATTCACACTGTTGTGAATGTCGCAAATAATCTTTACTTTCTTGAGGCACTTCTTGTGGCCAAAACCAGCAAATAATCGGATTTCAATTCTGCAAATAAGGCCCCTTTAATGCTTTAATGTGAGGGTTTTCTTTTATCACTCTCTCCTGTTCCAGGTCACGTGTTTGGCATTTGGCACTGGCTGGGGTGAATGCCTATAGATCGCACTGCTCTTAGATCACAGAAAGCTCATAGCACTGGCCCGCTGTTGCATTCACTCAAACCAGACCAAAGACATGTTAGGGTGGAAATTCAAAGAGGGCAGGAGGAGGGAGGAGGGTGAAGGAACAGATATGTTTTCCGTGGATAAGGCAGAGCCCAATCGGACTTCCTATATTTAGCCTAGGTAACAAAACAGAGAGGTGCCATGGAAAACGGTGCGAGCACAAGTGCTATCCAAAAAGATGCAAAGTAATCCATCATTATGGTTACATACATCGGACATGAGGATGAAGGGGATGGGTAAATGTTGGGGGTTACAACATCTGGATCTCATAGTACATGCTGCTGGAGTTTCTCTCAGCTGAGCAACAACCCCCTCTCAGTCCATCTGTGCTGCTCTCTCCCCCTCTTGTTTGCTTCTTCCTCCTTCTCTTTCTTCCATCCTCCATCCTTCACCCCTCTCCTTTAAGGCCATGTGAAAACTCCCAATTACTAGAATCAGGAGAACTGCTAAGGACTGAACATGAACTTGGAATATGCAAAACACAGGAGCACTTAACACGGGCCATGCTGAAATGTGATAAAATGCGTCAGCAGGTCATAAAAGGCCCCCCTCAAGATCGATGTAATTATGAAATCTTTACATGGTGGACTTTCCGGACTGGGCAGTGAGCAGCAATAGAATGAGGAGGAGGGTGCATCCAGCATTATGTTCCACCAACAGAGACCCCTTTTAACCCAACAAGTGGGGAACAAGCAAGCTCTTCCAGCTGCCTTCCATCAGCAGCTATAATAGACAAGGGAAAAGAAAGACGGGACGAAGGAAAAGAGGTTTGTAACACCTGCAGCAGGGTGCCAGCAAACATTTCTTGGTCCTCTGGACCCTTGGTAATGCACTCATTAAATCGTTGTGATTACCTACAGTAGTGGTCCTAAGTGCCACTTAAATCAAACCCCAAAGAGGAAGTTGTTGTGACCTCCAAGCTTTGGAAATGTAATTTAGGCCCAACTGATTATCACAACAACAAAGCTAGTTCTGTTTCTCTAATAAGAAAGGTGGAAGAAGGAATGGTGCGATGGAAGTATATCAGAAGGAAAAGTGAGCCTGACAGCAGGTTTGCAATAATAAGCCACTATTTGAAGGATTCATGAGAATTAGGAGAAATAACTCGCTGTTATTAAGCTATTAAGTAAACTTCAATAAGTAGTAAGTTCATTATGCTTTAGTATTCTGGAAAGACTATGCACAAAAACAAGACACAGAGATATATACAAGAGCTAAGCCAATGTTTTCATCCAGTTGATTTGAAAAATGTATAGTTTGTGGTGTCTGCTTTTGCTCTGAAAACACTTGGGTTATAGCCGCTATCAGGGCCTTTAGACTCATACAGTAACCATGTTGTTATGGTCAGAATTAACCATAACATTAACTTGAAATTGATAATGTGCAACTATACTACATATCCCATTAGTAAGAGACATTCAACACTAGTCTCATTTAAATGTTTACTTGTGATATTTTTATTTTCAAATATGTCATGTTACTCTCTAAATCCAATTGACACAGCAAAACAGTGACAGATAAACACCCATGTAAATAAAAAAATTGATATTTCTGATCCAAACCTCTTTTTTTTTTATCTGGTAGGACTTTTTGTATAAAAACTCCAGCACACAGGAAATTACAAATTTCAAACAGTATTTGGCATGAGCAGAGAATCACCATGAAAGTCAACTAAAACCTGCAGAAAATACAGTAATGAACATTGTTGTTTTCTGCTTGGGATCTGTACACAGATGTTCACAAAAAATACTTCATTTCTGACAGACTTATAGATTTTATTCACACGGTCACTCTTACAAATACAAATCTTTTCTACGCATGCACAAACTTGAATTTCTTGTGCAGATTTGTTTTACAAAGGTTGATTGCAACTATGCACTTTGGCATTATTTGTGAACATCACTTTATAAGCTCAAAATCTTATTGACCCTAATTTAAGCACTTACTTCTCTATCAGTTTGTCATGTTGGATGATTCTAAATACTACAATACCCATGAGCCACAGTTGCTTTTGCAATGGAGTAGAAGCCAGTTTTTTTTGTACACATTTTCTAAGACAGGTGTTAATCTTTTGCAATGATTATTCAATCAGAAGAGTTTAATATCCATTCAAATTATAGAAGGAGTCGACTGCCAACTCACACTATCTATTGAAAGAATGAACAGGACTTTTACTTGTGTAACAAGGAACACATGAAGTAACTCCTCTCACTTACCAACTCTATAGCATTTTTTTTCTCTCTGTAGTTGCTCTTGTGTCTTGTCAAGTTATGTCTTAAAACACTTTTAGCACATTATTTAAACACAGAATGAAATTTGACAGTAGACTGAAAATCAGTCTTTTTTGTAGTGAAATGGCTTGGCATGTTATTTTGTCTGATGTACTTAAGATGGCATACTACTGGCTGAAGCTAAGGCATGATATATATATACACACATATATATATACACATATATATATATATATACACACACACACACATATATATATATATATACACACACACACACATATATATATATATACACACACACACACATATATATATATATATATAAATACATATACATGTACATGCATATATATACATATACATGCATATACATGCATATACATACACATACATGCATATACACACAAACATATACGCATATACACACACATACACACACATACATACATACACATACATACACACATA